>NC_053391.1:44311148-44411382 GCF_905171765.1 Bufo bufo
TCTGAGGCAATCGTTGAATTTACACATGTCAGGCGTACACGTTAAATGGAACCCATAAACAATATGAAAAGAACTTGTACTGTATTTTTTTACCACATTTTTCACTCAATAAGACACAATCTTCCCCCCCCCCCCAAAAAAAATAAAAATAAAAATAGTGGACAAACATGACAGTGAGTCTTATAAAGCAAATACGAAGGAGCACTTCCATTATGGAAGTGCTCTTAAGTACACAGGAGGTGGCGGGAGTGTAGCCCTGCTAGCTCTCTGGTATTACTCACTGCTCGATGGTCTTCTGCCAGACGCCTTGCGGTTTCCCGACTGCATGACTTCCAAATGGAGGTGCCATCCAGAGAGAAGAGGTAAGTTGTTTTATTTATTTTTGTCTGATCTGAGGTCTGATGAAGACCGGTGGGGGGGGGTCTGATGAAGACTGGGGGGGTCTGGGTCTGATCTTAGGTCTGATGAAGACTGGGGGGGGTCTGGGTCTGATCTGAGGTCTGATGAAGACTCGGGGGGTCTGGGTCTGATCTGAGGTCTGATGAAGACTCGGGGGGTCTGGGTCTGATCTGAGGTCTGATGAAGACTCGGGGGGGGGGGGGGGGGGTCTGATCTGAGGTCTGATGAAGACTGGGGAGGGGGGGCCTGATCTGAGGTCTGATGAAGACTGGGGGGGTCTGGGTCTGATCTTAGGTCTGATGAAGACTGGGGAGGGGGGGCCTGATCTGAGGTCTGATGAAGACTGGGGAGGGGGGGCCTGATCTGAGGTCTGATGAAGACTGGGGAGGGGGGGCCTGGGTCTGATCTTAGGTCTGATGAAGACTGGGGGGGTCTGGGTCTGATCTTAGGTCTGATGAAGACTGGGGGGGTCTGGGTCTGATCTGAGGTCTGATGAAGACTGGGGGGGTCTGGGTCTGATGAAGACTAGGGGGGTCTGGGTCTGATGAAGACTCGGGGGGGGGGGGTCTGATCTGAGGTCTGATGAAGACCGGGGAGGGGGGGCCTGATCTGAGGTCTGATGAAGACTGGGGGTCTGATCTGAGGTCTGATGAAGACTGGGGGTCTGATCTGATGGGAAAAAAAAAATATTTTCCTCCTGAAAAACCTAGGTATGTCTTATAGAATGACAAATGTTGTATATTTGGTATTATATTTATATTACAATTAGAGGTAGAGAGCAGGCGAGCCCTCAGCAACAATTCCTCTAGTGGACCCAATGTACCCAATAAGTCCAACATTGCCTAGGAAGAAGCCACAGACGGCTGGTGAGGGTGCGGGGAGTTGGAGGATAGGTCATCAATATTTTACTCCTGGAGAACTCCTTTAATAAAGCATTTATGAAACAATTAACTCAGTGCAAGACTACAGTGGTGAATACTGTAAAGAGATGGTGAGGGCTTTCAGGAGCCTGCACATTCTCTGCATCAGCAGATTATGATTTTTGAGACCTTTTGCCCGCCGCAGGCTGGAAACCAGACTAACATTGCACAATTTGCTAGGACAGCAAAATACCCTCCTGAAATATATTTATTTTGAAGATCAGCAAAAGCACATGGCTAGGTGATGCCTAAACTTCTGCAAAAGTATCAGTCCATACTACACAATGAGAATGGCCGCAGGCGATCGTCACCTCAGTTCTCAGGATCAGTGGGGTCTGGACCATCACTGATCAGATTTTTATGGTGAATCTGCCTTAAAAAAAAATATTAAATGGTGGGAAAGATCCTTTAAAGAAGCGGTCCCCAACCGCCGGGCCGCGGCCCAGGACCGGGCCGTGGAGGATTGTTAGCCGGGCCGCGTCGATCAGGGCAGTCTTTAACTCTGTACTAATGAAGCGCTTCCATTATGGAAGCGCTTCATTAGTAAAGAAGGACCAGGGAGCGGTGAAGGATCTGTACTCACCGCTTCCTGGTCCTCGGCTCGGCTATCAGCTGTGCAGGGCTGCGCACAGCGTGAGGTCGCTCTGTGACCTCACGCTGTGCGCCGCTATACACAGCCAGCCGACAGCAGAATGAAGAGGATCGCGATGGTGACCAGGAGCAGGAGAGGCAAGTGGTTTTTTTATTTTATTTTATTTGCACTGGGGGCTGATGGATGACCTGGGGGACATGGGGCTGACATAAAGGGGCTAATGGGGGGCTTATGGCTGACATGAGGGGCTAACGGCTGACATAAGGGGCTAATGGGGGGCTTATGGCTGACATGAGGAGCTAATGGCTGACATAAGGGGCTAATGGGGGGCTTATGGCTGACATGAGGAGCTAATGGCTGACATGAGGGGCTAATGGGGGTCTTATGGCTGACATGAGGGGCTAATAGGGGCTTATGGCTGACATGAGGGGCTAATGGGGGGCTTATGGCTGACATGAGGGGCTAACGGCTGACATGAGGGGCTAATGGGGGGCTTATGGCTGACATTGGAGGGGGTTTATGGCTGACATTGGGGGGGGTTTATGGCTGACATTGGGGGGGGTTTATGGCTGACATTGGGGGGGGTTTATGGCTGACATTGGGGGGGGTTTATGGCTGACATTGGGGGGGGTTTATGGCTGACATTGGGGGGGGGGGGTTTATGGCTGACATCGGGGGCTGATAGATGGCTAAAGGTTTGGGGGTTGATCTGAGCCATTGGGGGTCTGATCTGAGGTCTGATTAACATTGGGGGTCTGATTGCTGGTCTGACCTGAGGTGTAATGAAAAATATTTTTTTCTTATTGTTCTCTAAAACCTAGGTGCGTCTTATAGGGCGAAAAATACGGTACAGTGCAGCAGAGACCAGTGCAGCAGAGACCATAGTCAGTTTATATAGTCATTATATAGTGTTATATATTTTAATATGCACCTTGTGTTTTGTTATGCGCGTGAATCAGTCAGCCCCGCCCACCCCCTAAGCCCCGCCCCAGAAACCCCCCCCCCCCCCACCCGGTCCCTGGGAAAATTGTCTTGCATGAAACCGGTCCTTGGTGCAAAAAAGGTTGGGGACCACTGCTTTAAAGGAATTATAAGGATACACACTAAAAAGATGGAGAGCTCACCAGGGTAGAGCCTGACCTGCTATCAGCCAATAGGTGCTGCAATAAAAATCCAAAACAATGGCCGGCTCACAAGTAAAGGCTACTTTCACACTTGCGGCAGAGTGATCCAGCAAGCAGTTCCGTCGCCGGAACTGCCTGCCGGATTCGGCAAAACGTATGCCAACTGATGGCATTTGTAAGACTGATCAGGATCCTGATCAATCCGAAAAATGCATTGAAATGCCGGATCCGTCTTTCTGGTGTCATCCGGCAAAATGGATCCAGCATTTTTTTTTTTCACCTTTTTATTTAAAAGGACGGATCCAGAATTTTGAATGCCGGATCCGGCACTAATACATTCCTATGGAAAAAAAATGCCGGATTCGTCATTAAGGCAAATCTTCAGTTTATTTGGCTGGAGATAAAACCGAAGCATGCTATCTTTTGCCTGATCAGACAAAATGACTGAACTGAAGACATCCTGATGCATCCTGAACGGATTAGGCTACCTTCACACTAGCAGCAGGACAGATCAGACAGGCTGTTCACCCTGTTGGATCCATCCTGCTGCCATTTCGCCGTGCCGCCGCTCCGTCTCCATTGACTATAATGGGGACGGGGGCTGAGCTCCGGCACAGCACGGCGAGAGGCCGCCGGACTAAAAGTACTGCATGTCCGACTTTTTAGTCCGGCGGCCTCTCACCACGCACTGCCATGCTGCGCCGGAGCTCCGCCCCCATCCCCATTATTGTCAATGGGGATGGAGCGGCAGCACGGCAAAATAGCGCCAGGACTGATCCGACAGGGTGAACAGCCTGTCGGATCCGTCCTGCCACTAGTGTGAAAGTATCCTTACTCTCCATTCAGAATACATGGGGATATACCTGATCAGTTCTTTTCCGGCATTGAGCCCTTTTGACGGAACTCAGTGACGGAAAAGAATAACGCTAGTGTGAAAGTACTCTAATCAATACAATATTTATTACTAACACTAAATTCACATAAACACAAATAAAATCAATATGTATAAAAATGTATAAAATTAAGTCACGCTCCCTCATGTACTATTAGTTGCGGAGCTCACACAACCTACAATTCATATGCTGGGATTTCTTTTCTTATCCCGCTCCTGATTTATCAGCTAAATAAATATTGAATCCTGGATTCATCCACTTACTGTAGAGCGCACTTGTGGTATCTTCATCGTGTCCTGCGTTAGTGCGCTCCAATGTGATTATATATGGAGTATATAGAGAACCCTAAGCAACTATTTTACAAATTTTATTTTTTTTAAAAAGAAGACGCCCATTGTATATACAAGCGCATCAAATTTAGGACTACAAATTGCTCCAACTGTAGGAGAACAAAAATAAAAAGCCATAACTACACCATGGACGGCACTGAGAGGGTTCTACAGACGCGGCGTTTGCAGCAACTATAGAACAACTACGTTTCATTAAAAAACAATAAAGAACTTCTAGAACCAATAGATATGAATGGGAGATGAAGGAAATATCATCATGCAATAGCGAGGCAGTCATCACATCCTGGAGCGCCCGTGTGCTGAACTGTGTGCGGGACGGACAAGTAGAACCTTCAAGGTTAGAATTTCGGAGCAAATAAATAATATTAGAAAGGGGTATGAAAAACACACGTGGTGACATCACTTTAAATGACATCACGCCCGTATGCTTCTCGGTACCGTGTAATGACAATGCATCAGGGGTTAGAAGTAAATGACATCATGCCAGTGATCCAACAGGTTTAAAATTTGCAGCGATCCAATCCGTTAAGAAGGATTGGAGGGGGGGTGATTTTATATCCAAGAGGTCGAGATGCGAGTAGAGAATGATTTAGGAGTTTGGAACAATGGCGCCCAAGGGACTCGGTTCGGAACTGGAAATAATTTTTGGATTTCTATAGATGGACCAGTGGTCGGTTTACATGACACGTCGATGCCAGGCTGTTTTACCAGCGCATCGTCGTGTCCTGCATCCTCCCACTGGTCCCATGTCATCAATAGTAACTGGAATAATGCGCCTTCCGCCTTTTCTTCCTGTCTGGATTTTAGATTTATACTTGATTTTTTATTTATATTTTAAATTTTTTTATTATTTTTTGTTCATTTTTTGAAGTACATGTAAGATCTATTTTAATGTAGTATGTTGTCTTTGGATGTGTAAGGTGGAAATAATGTATTGAACGCAGGATCTAGCAAAAGTCATTGCAATGATCGCAAGTGTAGGAATGAGCAATGTGAACAAACACCTGGTAATGTTTATTGAGGTCTAAGTTACGGTCCGGTCCAGGTTTTAGTAATGTCATTAGCTCTATTTAAAGGGAACCTGTCACCGGGATTTTGGGTATAGAGCTGAGGACATGGGCTGCTAGATCGCCGCTAGCACATCCGCTATACCCAGTCCCCATAGCTCTGTGTGCTTTTATTGTGTAAAAAAAACATTTGATAAATATGAAAATTAACCTGAGATGAGTCCTGTCCCTGACTCATCTCACCTACAGGACTCATCTCAGGGTAATTTGCATATTTATCAAATCGTTTTTTTACAGAATAAAAGCACACAGAGCTATGGGGACTGGGTATTGCGGATGTGCTAGCGGCCATCTAGAAACCCATGTCCTCAGCTCTATACCCAAATTCCCGGTGACAGTTCCTTTTAAGGAGTGATATGTCCCTCACTAATAATATCTTTTGCCATTGAGGAAGAAACCGTGCAGGTTTCGAAACGCGTCTGGTGAAATCATATTGAACAATAAAGCTGTGATTTCTTGAGAAATCTATTCCCGCTTTTAGAGCGATACAAAAGTAACAACTTGGCGTCTAGATATCCTGATACGCATGCGCAACGTGCGGGCACGAAAGCAGAGGCTTCCGGGAGGCCGTTGGTGAACAGCCGGCATACAACAAAACCCCCGAAGCAACGTATGTATTATCTCACATGTAACCATACCGGAGATCGGCAAGAGGCGCAGCAGCAGCGCATAACGTTCTGTGAGAAGGTGCAATAAGACGACTAGGCCCATGTCCAGGGCTTCTTCCCATGTGGACTGCTCCAGGAATAGCGGAGCTCCGTTAAACAAGTGCAGCAGCGCAGGACATTTCACATAAGCCCCTCTTAGGCCTCTTTCACAGGGGCATTGCGGGAAAATGTGCGGGTGCGTGGCGGGAACACCTGCGATTTTTCCGCACGAGTGCAAAACATTGTAATGCGTTTTGCACACGCGTGAGAAAAATTGCTTGTGTTTGGTACCCAAACCCGAACTTCTTCACAGAAGTTCGGGCTTGGGATCGGTGTTCTGTAGATTGGATTATTTTCCCTTATAACATGATTATAAAGGGAAAATAATAGCATTCTGAATACAGAATGCATAGTAAACTAGCGCTGGAGGGGTTAAAAAAATAAATAAAAAAATAAATAAAAATTCACCATAATCCACTTGCTGGCGCAGCCGGCATCTCCTTCTGTCTCCTTCTGTGCTGAACAGGACCTGTGGTGAGCATTCATTCCAGGACCTTTGATGACGTCACTCCGGTCATCACATGATCCATCACCATGCTAAAAGATCATGTGACGTACCATGTGATGACCGGAGTGATGTTAAAGGTCCTGTAACTGTACTTAATGCTCACCACAGGTCCTTCAACAAAGGAGACAGAAGCAGATGCCGGCTGCGCGATCAAGTGGATTAAGGCGAGTTAAATTATTTTTTATATTTTTTTTAACCCCTCCAGCGCTATTGTACTATGCATTCTGTATTCAGAATGCTATTATTTTCCCTTATAACCATGTTATAAGGGAAAATAATAATGATCGGGTCTCCATCCCGATCGTCTCCTAGCAACCGTGTGTGAAAATCACACCGCATCTGCACTTGCTTGCGATTTTCACGCAACCCCATTCACTTCTATGGGGCCTGCGTTGCGTGAAAAACGCAAAGAGGAGCATGCTGCGATTTTCACGCAACGCACAAGTGATGCGTGAAAATCACCGCTCGTGTGCACAGCCCCATAGAAATGAATGGGTCAGGATTCAGTGCGGGTGCAATGCGTTCACCTCCCGCATCGCATCCGCGCGGAAAACTCGCCCGTGTGAAAGGGGCCTTAGTGTTCTGGTGCACGATACTCCATATATAATCACATTGGAGCGCACTAACGCAGGACACTATGAAGATACCACAAGTGCGCTCTACAGTAAGTGGATGAATCCAGGATTCAATATTTACCTGAAAAAACAGGAGCGGGATAAGAAAAAAATCACAGCATATGAATTGTAGGTTGCGTGAGCGCCGCAACTTATAGCACATGAGGGACCGCGACTTCATTTATACATATTGATTTTAAGTGTTTAGGTGTGAATTTAGTGTTAGTAATAAATATTGTATTGATCACTTGTCAGTCGATCATTGTTTGGGACCTTTAAAGGAATTGTCTAACAAAAAATATTCTATATTTTTCAACAAAGGCCCTGGATGTGAATACTTTTATAATGGCATGTAAATAAAAATGTATTATAGCAACTGAGTTATTCAATAAGATGTATCTGTATAGCGCCACCTGCTGTACGTTCTTTTCCTTATTTTTCTATCCAACTTGATGATGGACGCACATGCTCAGTTCCATTCTTCGGCTGCCACCAGCCCGATCTACTGTAAGAAGCTGTGACAATTAAAAGGACATGCCCCCTGCGAAAGGACATTCCCTGGGTGGCAAACTTGAAAGAAATCTAGTAGTAGTAGATATATGCGACAGAAACGGCTGATCGAGCTTGTAGCATCTGAAGCAGACTTGCACAGGACGCTGCTTGGGAATGCAGAAACATGAGCAATGGGGGGGGCACAACCGCGACGGGAGCACAGAGGGGGGGGGCGCAACCGCGACGGGAGCACAGAGGGGGGGGGGCGCAACCGTGACGGGAGCACAGAGGGGGGGCGCAACCGTGACGGGAGCACAGAGGGGGGGGGGGGCGCAACCGTGACGGGAGCACAGAGGGATATGGTTTCAATATCCCACAATTGGGAATAAAATGACCGCACCCTTGTATTGACCCATATGTATTCTCCTCCTGGGATGCTGAAAGAAAGCAATCACCGCTAAAACGGCAGCTAATATTAAAGCTGCCGTTTTGTCACTACCGTCTTCGTAGAAGGGTCCCCGACAATATGCCGACCACAGGCTCTCTTGCTGCTGAAACCTCTAGTGATCGACGAATCAGTGGACCTGATTATTTTAGCATAAGGCCCATTAAGATGGGTGTATTATCCACTGGTGAGCCATCAGTGAGGGCCACTAACTGAACATGGACTGCATGAAGATGGCACAAGGGCCCATAGAAGTCCATGGGTTCAACTCATGTGTCCATTTGATCCGTGATGAGAAATCAGCAGCGTGCGCTATACTTCTCTATGGGTGCACAAAAAGACAAAACAAAAAGACGCCCACGGACACCAAACGGACGGACATAGGTCTATTTTTTCCATATGTAAAGCTGCTGAATGGTGCGCAAAAAAATGTAAAAAAAAAATAAAATAAAAGTAGAGGAAGCCAATTTTGAACAAATTACTCCTTGTTCAAAAATCTGCATCTTTTGTGAGCTATAAATGTAAACGTCCACCTCCCCAAGGATGCCCGTATGTCAGTACCCATCAGACGCTGCACTGGCAAAAGATGCAGGAAGTTTATTAAAGGGGCTTATCTAATAGTACAAATCCCCCCACAATGCCAGAGTCCCTCCTATAGACCATACTTACCTGCGTCCCTCCGTATCCCCGCATAGCCACCTCTGCATCTCCCTGTCGTGCGGATCAAAACATCCGGCAATGGGTGGGAAGCAGCCAATAGCAGGCCGCGGCGGTGACCAGCCTCCCTGGCGTCACCTGGGTGGTCACCGGGGAGATGCAGCGGTGGCCATGCAGGGATCGGGAGGGACGCAGGTCGTCAACAGGAGGGGCAAAATTTGTACTGTCGGATAACCCCGTTAAGAAGTGCACACCTCTGAATAATTTTGGTGCATCTTGGGTCGTCCATGCTGCGGAAAGTGGAATGTGCACCAGCCGGCGTGGATTTCAGGCGCAATGATTTACGCCAGTTTTATGGCTGTTGGGCGAGTGCAGCGTAAATTAGCAAAAAGGTTGCACATTTTGTTTGCAGCTTTACTACGTTGGAAACCTGGCTTTGAAAAACTCCCCGTCGTATTGTAAACTGCTGTGGATTTTCCATGCAGAAGCCGCAGAAATTGCGCAATGGGTGAATTCGCTCTGAAAAGGAACATGGACCGGATGCAAAACCAGCGAGACACAAGCAACAAAGTAATAGGGGAACGGAACAATATAAAAAAGAGGTAGAGAGCGCTTACTCGGAGACTTGTGGTCACGCTTGTCCCTGTATAAAGGTCTGTTTGCTGTATTTGCAGAAGTACCAGTCACGTGGGCCCCGACTGCCAGACCATAATATGGGCACATAGCTAGATGAGCTTTTCCCACGAGCAAAATGTACCTACCCACAAGAGAGACATTAGGTATCTGACTGCTGGGGGCGCAGCTCCTGGGACCCACATCCCCCTCTTGAATGAAGCGATGGTCACACACGTGCGCTGCCGCTCCATTCAACTGGGACTAATGGAAAAAAGAACTCCGCGCTCGCTCACAGAGGTCGGATCAGATCAGATCAACAAGCAAATGCCAATGCATTAGTGCCAGTCAGCAAAAACTGGCGACAGGCACCTATTAGGTAATTTCCAAAATAACTCCTAATAGCCACCTACATAAGGTAGCACCAGGCTGCCGTATATAACCAATCACGTCATAGGGGTTGGGACAACCAAGCGACCCCCCCACCATTTAATTTGATCCATTAGATAATTCAGTCTCCATTAAGGGGTTAAACGGGCGAGAGCGCAGTTATCTTCGATTATGCTTATTATTGCCAAAGAAGGCCATGGGTGATGGCGTGGACCTGTGTTATCACAGCACCATACATTTATAGTGCTGGTCCTCGAAGACAGACTGATGTGTCATCACAAGTGTGAGGGAGAACTGAGGCATAACTACTGTATGGGGGCAGTCAGGTCAGCCGCGGCGACACCGCACTGACCCGCGGAGTCGGCCGCTGCGACACCACGCTGACCCGCGGAGTCGGCCGCTGCGACACAACGCTGACCCGCGGAGTCGGCCGCTGCGACACAACGCTGACCCGCGGAGTCGGCCGCTGCGACACAACGCTGACCCGCGGAGTCGGCCGCTGCGACACAACGCTGACCCGCGGAGTCGGCCGCTGCGACACAACGCTGACCCGCGGAGTCGGCCGCTGCGACACCACCTTGACCCGCGGAGTCGGCCGCTGCGACACCACGCTGACCCGCGGAGTCGGCCGCTGCGATATCACAACTTTGCGTCGGGAAGCAGCCAATGTGACGTTGTTTTTAGCCTGATAAGCTGCTGTGATGTCACAACTGTATTTCTATTGAGTAACTGCAGTGACATCACAAGTGGATTTTATTCAGCTATGCTACTATGACATCATATCAGTGATTCTGCCATGTGACAGTGACAGGAGTATGCAAATGGGAAAAGTGACGGGTCTCCAGACTTTCTGAATGCGCTGTAAGCTGCCACTACATCACTATCAACCAGGTGAGCTCAGAGGCGGACGTACCTGACCTACCACCCAATCAAAGGGTCCACATAACGTTCTTGCACTGGGGCCCCTCTGATTTTAATGTCTGCCCTGACAAGTCTACGAAAATAATTCCGTGGCAGCATTATTTCTTAGAACACAGAGTTGTACTGTACGATTTCAATGCTGTTCCTCTATTATTCCTTTCCGAAATGTACAAATAAATTGACAAGTGGATGTTGTTATTTCCTCTTGTCAGTGAAGTGTGTCCTTACATATTTAGAGCTCAGGCACACGGCCGTATTTTCGGTCCACACGCGATTTTTATGTGGTTCAGATGCGGACCCATTCATTTCAATGGGGCCACAAAAGATGCGGACAGGATAACGTGTGTTGACCACCTGCACGTTCCGAGCCTCCACAAAGAACAGGTCCTATTCTTGTCCGTTTTGTGGATAAGGAACGGGACATTTCTAGAGGAGTGTGAAGAAAAAATAAAGGCAGCATGCACTCGGCCGGGATCCGCGATGTACATGAGCGCTAAAAGGGTCAGACTGTGCAGGGACACACATTACAGATGAGCGGAATGAAAGCTTCAATTTGTCCATTATTCATACATTTCCGGGAGGAATAACAGAGGGAGGCAGCATACTTTGGAAAAAATTTAATAAAATACCCCAGAATTATCTTTTAAGGAGAATACAATTATTCAACTCCCGGGAGGGCAGACAGGTGCAGCATCATGTACCTACCTTGTAACAAAGCAAAGCAAGGAAGGATAACAGCACATGGCGCCGTCATATCGTGCACCGATCACACACCGCGCCACATCCCTTTCCCAACCATCTTCTGAAACCTGCAGAAGGGAAATAAAACCACAAATAAAACACTGACCAAAACTGAGAAAAAGTCTGCAACAGCCTAATAGCGGAGGCGGCCGGATGTGGTGCCGCCCTTACGATGCCTCTTGTGCCTCAATATACGGTATTTGTTATATAATAGAAAGGCATTTCCGCGGTACACATTGCTGGACCGGAACCCACAGAAATGTATTCTGTCGGTATGTGACGGGCGGTCGTAGCAGAGGTGCGAGAAGGAGGCGAGTAGAACATCAGGATTATTATAAAAAATAAATAAATAAAAACCTACACAGACGGAGGGGCAAAAAATATATACTTTATTAGAACAACACAAAAAAACACATATAATGGAGTCTTACATCATTGGGTGGAGTAAAACAGGTATAAGGCTCCATTCACACGTCCGCAAAATGGGTCCGCATCCTTTCCGCAATTTTGCGGAATGGGTGCGGACCCATTCATTCTCTATGGGGACGGAATGGATGCGGACAGCACACAGTGTGCCGTCTGCAGCCGCAATTGCGGAGCGCGGCCCCGATTTTGGGTCCGCAGCTCCGCAAAAAGATAGAGCATGTCCTATTCTTGTCCGCAGCTTGCGGACAAGAATAGGCATTTCTATGGGGGTGACGGGCTGGTGTGTTGCGGACCCGCAATTTGCGGGTCCGCAACACACCACGGACGTGTGAATGCACCCTAAAAGAGGGACACGGGGGGAGGGGGCCGATAAAGGAGAATACATATAGGGGGAGCAGCAACTGCAATTAGATACATAAATACACAAGTGTGAACGTTACCCCAAGTAAGTAACAGAAAATGAAGGAAATAGATCCTACAGCCGGTCTCCACACACAGGCAGAGCCCAGTAACAGTGCACAGCACCAGTGACGGCCAGCGAACAGATGCCGGCTGCCATCTTGACTCACCCGTCCGGCGATGCACAGTTAAGCCCTTACCCGTACCTGGAGCCGGTCTGAAATCAAATGCGGTCACTAGGAGCAGGCAGTTCCGAGAGCAGCCCGATGAAGGCCCCCCGCGGCTGTTCTCGGAACTGCCTGCCAGGGCTCCAGATGGCGACCAAAATGGTCGCCAATGCGACTTAGAATTTACAAATGGCGACAAGACTTTTTAGTCTTGTCGCCATTTGCGACTAGACCCGCCGCCGCAGCTCTGCAGTTGAATACAGCAGCGGGGCACAGGAGATGATAGTTCTCTGCCCCGCCGCCAATGTTCTTCTCAGCAGCGCAGTGAAGGAGTCTCTCCCTCCCCCCGTGCTGCCGCCAATAAGAAGAGACGGGAGGAGGAGGGGAGGGGCTGTGGCCACTGCGCCACCAATGAAGATAACTGACCTGTTAATACAAATGCAGGAGGCGGGTGCCGGAATTAAATAGCCGGCACCCGACCTCTATGACAGGGAGCTGTGATCAGCGGCAGTTAACCCTTCAGGTGCGGTACCTGAGGGGTTAACTGTCGCTGTTCGCAGCTCCTCATCATAGAGTTCGGGTGCCGGCTATTTAATTCCGGCACCCGCCTCCTGTATTTGTATTAACAGGTCAGTTATCTTCATTGGTGACGCAGTGCGCCCCCCAACACCCCAGTATAATAAACATCGGTGGCGCAGTGCCAATAAGGGTTTTAAAAAAAATAAAAAAAATAATTTACTCACCTCCTCCAATTGATTGCGTAGCTGCCGGTCTCCTGTTCTTTCTTGAGGACCTGTCAAAGGACCTGTGGTGACATCACTGAGCTCATCACATGGTCCATTACCATGGTGATGGATCATGTGATGTACCATGTGATGAGCACAGTGATGTCACCACAGGTCCTTTGACAGGTCCTGAAGAAAGAACAGGAGACCGGCAGCTACGCGATCAATTGGAGGAGGGGAGTTTATTTTTTAACCCTCAATTGACCTTCTACTAAGCATTCTGTATTAACCACCTCCCGACCGCCTAACGCACGGATGCGTCCGGAAGGTGGTTAATTCATTCCTCCTGGACACATCCGTGCGTCATCTCGCGAGACGCGAGATTTCGGTCAGAGCCGGCCCGCGCATCGCGGGCCGGCAAAAGTTAAAGGACAAGTTCGTCACCAGCCTGCCAGCAACGATCATTGGCTGGCAGGCTGGCGATTTTCAAAAAAACGAATCACAAGCCGTATAACAGATCATATTAGTAAATATGATCTGTTATATGGCTTGTCTGCTCCTCTGCTGGTCCTTTTCGTCGGTTGGATCCAGCAGAGGAGCAGGCTTCACAGTGAGTAGCACCAACAGTACACTTTAGCCCCAGATCACCCCCTGCACCCCAATTAACCCTTTGATCACCCCTTTGATCGCCCCTGTCAATCACTAGTGAAAGGAAAAAAGTGATCAGTGTAAACTGTCACTTTTTTTTTTTCACTGGTATTGGCTGTTAGGTTTTAGGGATAGTTTAGGCCCCTTGGTTAGGTAGTTTAGGGATCAGTTAGGCCACCACACCGCAGTCACTGATTCGCTTCAAGAGCAGCAGAGTGGGGCTGTCGCTGCCGGATCACGTGGTGAGGCATACACCAGCAGCGCAGCCCTCCCTGGACCTAGTACCAGCACTGCTGTACAACATGGTGAAGTAGCGAGCACCAGAAGGGCAGTTGAAGCTGGTACGGTGGCACGTGCAATAGTTACCCCGTCGCAGCCACCGCACAGACAGGCCCGTAGAGCCCCTAGAATCCCTGAGGTGCTGGCAAACCCTGATTGGCAGTCACCAACTTCAGCCGCACCATTAGTTCCCCCTTTCACCGCCCAGTCTGGAGTTCGGGTTGAGACGGCTCAGATCGGTTCGGCCCTGGGATTTTTTGAGCTGTTCTTGACTGCGGAGCTCTTAGACTTAGTTGTGGCAGAAACAAATCGGTATGCCACACAATTTATAACCGCCAACCCGGGAAGCTTTTATGCCCAGCCTTTCCGGTGGAAACCAGTCCAAGTTTCCGAAATTAAAATTTTTCTGGGCCTTCTCTTCAACATGGGTCTAACTAAAAAGCATGAATTGCGGTCATATTGGTCCACGAACCCGATTCATCACATGCCCATGTTCTCTGCTGCCATGTCCAGGACACGATTTGAGACCATCCTGCGTTTCCTGCATTTTAGCGACAACACCACCTCCCGTCCCAGAGGCCACCCTGCTTTTGACCGGCTCCACAAAATTCGGCCCCTCATAGACCATTTCAACCAGAAATTTGCAGATTTGTATACCCCTGAGCAAAACATCTGCGTAGACGAGTCCCTAATACATTTTACCGGGCGCCTTGGCTTCAAACAATACATCCCAAGCAAGCATGCCCGGTATGGGGTCAAATTGTATAAGCTCTGTGAAAGGGCCACAGGCTATACCCACAAATTTCGGATCTATGAGGGAAAAGATCAGACCCTGGAGCCGGTCGGTTGCCCTGACTACCTGGGGAGCAGTGGGAAGACAGTCTGGGACTTGGTGTCACCCTTATTCGGCAAGGGGTACCATCTTTATGTGGACAATTTCTACACAAGTGTGGCCCTCTTTAGGCATTTGTTTCTAGAACAGATTTGCGCCTGTGGCACCGTGCGACCTAGTCGCCGGGGCTTCCCCCAACGGCTCGTTACCACCCGTCTTGCAAGGGGGGAGAGGGCTGCCTTGTGTAACGAAGAACTGCTCGCGGTGAAATGGAGAGACAAGCGTGACGTTTACATGCTCTCCTCCATTCACGCAGACACGACAATCCAAATTGAAAGGGCAACCCGTGTCATTGAAAAGCCCCTCTCAGTCCACGACTATAATGCGCTCATGGGAGGGGTGGACTTCAATGACCAGATGTTGGCTCCCTATTTAGTTTCCCGACGCACCAGACGCTGGTATAAGAAGGTGTCTGTATATTTAATTCAATTGGCGCTGTATAATAGTTTTGTTCTCTACAGTAAGGCTGGGAGAACACGATCCTTCCTCAAATTCCAGGAAGAGATCATCGAGAACCTCCTTTACCCAGGAGGTTCCGTGGCCCCATCCACCAGTGTAGTGAGCCGTCTACACGAGCGACATTTCCCCAGTGTCGTTCCTGGTACCTCAACCCAACCGTCACCCCGAAAAAGATGTCGTGTCTGTAGCAGGAGTGGAATAAGGCGTGACACCCGCTATTTCTGTCCTGACTGTCCTGACCACCCTGCCCTATGCTTAGGGGAGTGTTTCCAGAAGTACCACACACAGGTACACCTAGCATAGGGATTGCATCTCACAGGACAGGCACACAGGGCTATTAGGGCCCTTTTACTTACAGCTGCTGCAAACGTCTCCTTTCACCTGGGACAAAGTGCATAACGCACTTCGCCACATCTTTGGGCGATTTGCGCTTTGCACATTGACCCATGGGGAAGGAGAGGTTTGTTCTATAAAAGGTAAAAAAAAAAAAAAAAAAAAAAAACACCAGTAAGCAAAAAGGTTAATGTTCAGTTCAAAAAGTTTAAGTTTATATGTTCTGTTCCAAAGTTAATAAAATTATTGCGTTGCGGCCTGGTTTTTTCTTTTTTTTTTCCCTTCCAGGTGGACCAACCGATCGACTAGCTGCAGCACTGATGTGCATTCGGACAGAAGCATTGTGCTGCTGTCAGATTACACGCAAGTCGGTGTATGCGGCGCTGCAAGACGAGATTTCTCCTCTTCAGTAAAAGCTATGTTTGCCGAGGCATATGAGCTGAGGAGGTGGCGGTGTTCATATACTTTGGCAAACACTTTGTATATATAAAAAAAAATAAAAAATCCCGGCAATGATTTATTCATCCACATCGATTGATGTGAATGGAGAAATCTGGTTTGCCAGGGCATACGAGCTGAAGTGGGTATGGATGTTGGGCGGAGCTCCTATGTCCTGGCAGACGCCTTTCCCCTCCTTTTTCTTTTTTTGGCAGAGATTTTTTCATCCACATTGATCGATGCGAATGAAGAAATCTGTGCCGTTCATTTTTTTCTTTCAGCCCAGAGGCTGAACGGAAAAAAAAAATCTCATTACCCATATGCTCAATATAAGGAGAATAGCAGAAACTCCTAATGCTGGCCATACATGTAATGATTGCGGAGACCCTCAAATGCCAGGGCAGTACAAACACCCCACAACTGACCCAATTTTGGAAAGAAGACACCCCAAGGTATTCGCTGAGGGGCATATTGAGTCCATGAAAGATTTAAATTTTTGTCCCAAGTTAGCGGAAAGTGAGACTTTGTGAGAAAAAAATAAAAATAAAAATAAAAAAAAATCAATTTCCGCTAACTTATGCCCAAAATTTTTTTTTCTATGAACTCGCCAGACCCCTCATTGAATACCTTGGGGTGTCTTCTTTCCAAAATGGGGTCACATGTGGGGTATTTATACTGCCCTGGCTTTTTAGGGGCCCTAAAGCGTGAGAAGAAGTCTGGGATCCAAATGTCTAAAAATGCCCCCCTAAAAGGAATTTGGGCCCCTTTGCGCATCTAGGCTGCAAAAAAGTGTCACACATGTGGTATCGCCGTACTCAGGAGGAGTTGGGGAATGTGTTTTGGGGTGTCATTTTACATATACCCATGCTGGGTGAGATAAATATCTTGGTCAAATGCCAACTTTGTATAAAAAAAAAAAATGGGAACAGTTGTCTTTTGCCAAGATATTTCTCTCACCCAGCATGGGTATATGTAAAATGACACCCCAAAACACATTCCCCAACTTCTACTGAGTACGGATATACCACATGTGTGACACTTTTTTGCAGCCTAGGTGGGCAAAGGGGCCCACATTCCAAAGAGCACCTTTCGGATTTCACCGGTCATTTTTTACACATTTTGATTTCAAACTCCTTACCACACATTTGGGCCCCTAGAATGCCAGGGCAGTATAACTACCCCACAAGTGACCCCATTTTGGAAAGAAGACACCCCAAGGTATTCGCTGATGGGCATAGTGAGTTCATGGAAGTTTTTATTTTTTGTCACAAGTTAGTGGAATATGAGACTTTGTAAGAAAAAAATAAAAAGAAAAAAATCATAATTTTCCGCTAACTTGTGCCAAAAAATAAAAAGTTCTATGAACTCACTATGCCCATCAGCGAATACCTTAGGGTGTCTACTTTCCGAAATGGGGTCATTTGTGGGGTGTTTCTACTGTCTGGGCATTGTAGAACCTCAGGAAACATGACAGGTGCTCAGAAAGTCAGAGCTGCTTCAAAAAGCGGAAATTCACATTTTTGTACCATAGTTTGTAAACGCTATAACTTTTACCCAAACCATTTTTTTTTTTTACCCAAACATTTTTTTTTTATCAAAGACATGTAGAACAATAAATTTTGAGAAACATTTATATATGGATGTTGTTTTTTTTGCAAAATTTTACAACTGAAAGTGAAAAATGTCATTTTTTTGCAAAAAAATCGTTAAATTTCGATTAATAACAAAAAAAGTAAAAATGTCAGCAGCAATGAAATACCACCAAATGGAAGCTCTATTAATGAGAAGAAAAGGAGGTAAAATTCATTTGGGTGGTAAGTTGCATGACCGAGCAATAAACGGTGAAAGTAGTGTAGGTCAGAAGTGTAAAAAGTGGCCTGGTCTTTAAGGGTGTTTAAGCTAGGGGGGCTGAGGGGGTTAAAGAATGCAATTATTTTCTCTTATAACCATGTTATAAGGGAAAATAACACAGTGAATAGACTTTCATCCTAGCAACCATGCGTGAAAATCGCACCGCATCCGCGGATCCATCTCACAAATGCATTGCAAGAACGAATCCATCTTGTATGCTGGCATTCCGGCAAGTCTTTCGCCGGAGATAAAACCGTAGCATGTTACGGTTTTATCTTTTGCCTGATCAGTCAAAAAGACTGAACTGAAGACATGCTGATGCATCCTGATGATGGATTGCTCTCCATTCAGAATGCATGGGGATATACCTGATCAGTTCTTTTCCGGTATAGAGCCCCTTTGACGGAATTCAGTGCCGGAAATGAAAAACGCAAGTGTGAGAGTACCTTAAAATATTAATTTTACATATAAAATATATAAACAATAAATAAATAAACATATTACATAGCGCTGCGTCCGAAAAGTCCAAACTATTAAATTATTAAAAAATATCAACTATGCGGTGAGAGCCGTAACAGAAATAAATAAAAAGCATGCGAGTCGCCATTTTTTTGTCACCTTGACCCCCCAAAAAAATAGGATAGGACTGTTCTATTATGGGCCGAACGTTTCATAAAATGCGAAATGCACGCAGCTTTTTTTGCGCAGCTTTTTTTTTTGCGTGGTATTGAGAATCGCAATACTTTTTTATGGTGACAAAAGCGAATCAAAATTTTGGTATCGAAACAACCCTACGCCGATCTGATCGGCGTAGCGTTGTCACGATACCAAATTTTTTTATTCGGTTTCGATTTGGCTCCTAAATTTTTCAGTTCAGGAGCCAATGGCTACTAGGTATTTTTTTTTTGTCTGGAGCACTGCCTGCTCCTGGTGACTGCATTTGATTTCAGACCGGCTCCCGGCACAGGCACAGGTAAGGTCTTATCTGTGCATCGCCGGACGGGTGAGTCAAGATGGCAGCCCGCATGTCTTCGCTGGCGAACACTGCAAACTGGCCATCACTGCATAGCAATTGTGCCTCCGGTAGAGCAGGAACCACATATACCGTAGTAGCTCATTCAATTGTAAACAAACGGTCACATCACCATCCGGTGTCCCTCACTTACCCGACGCGTTTCACCCAATTACAGTTGCTGCTCCCCCTATATGTATTCTCCTTTATCGGCCCCCTCCCCCCGTGTCCCTCTTTTATACCTGTTTTACTCCACCCAATGATGTAAGACTCCATTATATGTGTTTTATTGTGTTGTTCTAATAAAGTATATATTATTTTTATTTTATTTTATTTGGACTGGTCTGAGATTTTTAATCATCGAGGACAATCCCCTTAAAGGCTCTGGAAGTTCTTCAGTTCTGAGAATGAGCTGTAAGTACAAGCTCTGGTTCTTGGAGCAAGCGCCAATGCCGGCTGTTCACCAACCCTCCACAGCAGCCTGCCCGTTAATTACACCGACCCTCCACAGCAGCCTGCCCGTTAATTACACCGACCCTCCAAAGCAGCCTGCCCGTTAATTACACCGACCCTCCACAGCAGCATGCCAGTTAATTACACCGACCCTCCAAAGCAGCCTGCCCGTTAACACTGACCCTCCACAGCAGCCCACCCCTTCTTAATTTTGACCTTCACAGCAGCCTGTCCCCTTAAGAGTCACCCCACCCCCCGAAAAATAACCTCTGATGTACCCGTGTGCCAAATTTGGTGCAGATCGGTTCAGTCAGACAGAAATTAATAATATATTAATATATATACTGTGGCAATGTGAATAGTGATGGGTGCAGTAAAGTCCCGGGGAAGCAGGGAGCATGAAAAAAGGGGTGTTTGCACCAGGAGCATGTCACCAAGGTGCCCGGCCTTGATGGAGTAACGGCCCTAGATATAGGTGGCCACCAAATTAGTTGGTGGACACCAAGCTACTTAGCTTAGCTGGCTCCAGCTAGTCCGGGGCGGGCTTTTACTGGGAAAAGGCAATGTGTTGGGTGGGTGCCTGTTCCCCATGCTCCAGTCCGGGATTTTTGAATATGCCCATGTGCAGGGATGGTATTTAATCCTGTTGCTGGACTTGGGAGGGGCTCCCAGTCTGGGGAAGGAGACAGTCTTTGTGAAACACAGTCCTGCTGGAGGCTCTGGAAGAGTGGTCTCAGCTGGGCTGGCGACGGGGCTAGGTTCTAGCCGGATTGTTGGGGGGACGCCGTGACGCTTGGGCGCAAGTGGTCACAAGGCCGGAGTCAGGAGGACTACTCGGCCACACTCCCCCATAAAGGCACTGGACTTTAGATCGTGTGTGAACGGTCCTTTAGGTGAGTCAGGTTATGTTATGTTTAGGTGTTTATTTTGTATCATTTATGTTTGGTTTGCTGAGGTGCCAAATAAAGCGATGTTTGGACCTGAAACTTGATGTCTGGCGAAGATACTTGTGTGAATGACCCCCGGAGAAGAGCTGACTCCCCAATATATAAAAAAAATGGCAGCACTAATTCACAAAAATATACAGCGGGTGCCATGTCCAAGGGTGTAATATATTAGCAGGATGACCACGACTTCGCGCAGGTATATTTGGTATATTTCCACCATTTCATTTAATGTTTGTGTGTGAGGTTAAACAATATCCACAGTGTTCCCCATAACAGTGACCTCTACAGCAGCCTGCCCCTTAACACTGACCCCCACCCTGTTAACTGTGACCTTCACATACCCCGGGCCCTCACCACAACAGTGATTTCCACAGCGGCCCGTCCCCTTAACACTGACATCCACAGCGACCTGTCCCCTTAACAGTGACCTCTACAGAACCCCGCCCCCTCAACTGGGACCTCCACAGTGACCCGCCTCTTTAAGATGTGACATCCATAGCACCTCGCCCCATAACCGTGAAACCTCTAAGGCCCCTTTCACACGGGCGAATATTCCGCGCGGATGCGATGCGCGAGTTGAACGCATTGCACCCGCACTGAATCCTGACCCATTCATTTCTATGGGGCTGTGCACACGAGCGGTGATTTTCACGCATCACTTGTGCGTTGCGTGAAAATCGCAGCATGCTCCTCTTTGTGCTTTTTTCACGTAACGCAGGCCCTATAGAAATGAATGGGGTTGCGAGAAAATCGCAAGCATCCGCAAGCAAGTGCGGATACGGTGCAATTTTCACGCACGGTTGCTAGGAGACGATCGGGATGGAGACCCAATCATTATTATTTTCCCTTATAACATGGTTATAAGGGAAAATAATAGCATTCTGAATAATTAGTACAATAGAGCTGGAGGGGGTTAAAAAAATTATAAAAAATAATTAAACTCCCCTTAGTCCACTTGCTCGCGCAGCCGGCATCTCTTCTGTCTTCTGTCTTTGCTGATTGCAGGAAAAGGACCTGTGGTGACGTCACTCCAGTCATCACATGGTCCATCACATGATCTTTTACCATGGTAATGGATCATGTGATGGACCATGTGATGACCGGAGTGACATCACCACAGGTCCTTTTCCTGCAATCAGCAAAGACAGAAGAGAAGCCGGACTGCGCGATCAAGTGGATTAAGGGGAGTTTAATTATTTTTTATATTTTTTTTAACCCCTCCAGCGCTATTGTACTATGCATTCTGTATTCAGAATGCTATTATTTTCCCCTATAACCATGTTATAAGGGAAAATAATACAATCTACAGAACACCGATCCCAAGCCCGAACTTCTGTGAAGAAGTTCGGGTTTGGGTACCAAACATGCGCGATTTTTCTCACGCGAGTGCAAAACGCATTACAATGTTTTGCACTCGCGCTGAAAAATTGCTCCTGTTCCCGCAACGCCCGTGTGAAAGAGGCCTAATAGTGAAGAAAAATGGCTGAGCTGTTATGGAAACCGGGTGTAACCGCGCATGTTTACTGTCAAACAGAGAAGCGCGCTCCGCAGAAGACTGATAAAGCTGCGATGTAGCGAGCGTCGTGCGAGATCCTTTCTTCCAAGAGTCTCGTTATTGCAGGGCTACCACTGATCCCCTGCTACGTGACTGTGCTGAGCTACACCGACATTCTAACGAGAGTGAAAAACGGGCGCGTGATGGGTGTTTTTAGAACAAACTGAAGTCAATGGGGCTGTCAAAAAAAATAAAAAATTAAAAAATAGTACACGTCACGTTCTACTTTTGTCCATTTTCTCAGGCCAGACTGACCCCACTGGAATCAACGGCCACTAAATATGAGTACACTAGTGCAATATGGCCTTTTAGGGGTTAAAAAAAGAAATGACTATTTTTAACGACAATGAAAAACAGGCAAAATAGTAGAAAAATTACCACGAGAAACTGACAGTGTGCGCTTTTTTTAATCGCCATTTTTTCTTACTTTTATGTCCACTTCATACGCGTCATTTCTACCATCGTGACGCCAGCGCTCCGTACAGCATTAGAATGTATTGGCTCCGATGAGCCGAAGTTATTGCTTCGCAAAGTCTCGCCAAAACATTCTGCTCCGTACAGTATTACAACAAAGTCTTACGCGAATCGACTTCGGATGTTTTCGTCCGGAGTCTATTCGCTCATCCCTAGTCGTGACAGAAAAGTTTTCTGAAAACTCGGGGCCCCTGGGATTAGTAGAGGCACCTGAGGAGGAAGTGAGACGAAACGTGGTGTCCGCAGAGGATAATTGGGGCTGCGAGAAATGTTCACACCTGATGAACCCCAACAAGCAAAAAGAGGCGAAAACAAAACATTAAAGTCAGGAGGAGAGCGTCCAGTGGAGAACAAGCAGCCGCTGATGACGCATCTCCTCCCCTGCGTTCTCCGGGAAACTCCCTTAACCCTTTGCCTCCTGAAGTTCCCTCCGTTTTAGGATGGGGCTACGAATCGGCTAACATGTCTTGTGCAATCCACTGGTGTCCTATTACACCCTGCCTGCCTAGGGGTCTTCTCGAGGCCGTGACCGTATTGCGGGCAGCACACAGGAGGGCCACAACATACGGGCATCGGCCGTGTGTGCACCGTATCATGGATGGGTCCGCAATCCGCGGTGCGATGCGGAATGGAGGCACGGATCGGGTTTTCTGTCCGTCGAATGCGGATCGCAGACCCCATTCAAGTGACCCGGTCCGCGTCTGTAGTGGGCACGCGGTCAGTGCCCATGCATTGGCCCGGCCGGCACATGAGCCCTGAGGCTCCCAGCTGACATGACAACCTATCAGCGCCCTCTACTGGGTGATCGGGGGAGCCCCCTTCTCTCTGTGCAACCGCTCAGATGGTACAGTCACTATTGACGTTGAGGAGTCGGTTATCGCTGACCCCAGTTGCTGCGGGCGGGTGTCAGGGCTGACACTGGTCGCGGACAGGATCGCGGAGGGGCGGCGATCCTCTAGAAATGAATGGGATCACCGCGGCATGCATAGTTTCTCACTCCAGGTGCAACCAATCAGATTCCACCTTTCATTTTTCACAGCTCCTTTGGAAAATAAAAAAGGGGAATCCGTCACTAAATACATTGAAAGTGAACGGATCATAAAACTGCAGCCACGAAACATTACCCGTTACATCGTTACGAGGCAAATTAAGCTGAGTCACTGTATAATGAGGAGTTTCCAAATTTCAAATACACTTACAGTCTGAAGAACAGAGCTCTGCTTGCTGTCAGTGAACAGAAACAGTCACTCGGTTATAGGCAGAGACTATAGACTAGGGTTATAGTCACAGAATAATCAGGTTTTTTTTGTGCAGTTTTTGAGGTCAAAACCCAGGAACAGATCGATGATCCCGGAGAATTATTATTTGTCCGTTCCGTTTTTTTCCTCCTTTTGTCGTCCACACCTGATTTTGCATCAAATCTGCACATGTGAATATACCCTCCTGTTTCTCACAGCTGAAGGTTTGGTACAGTTATTTCCAGTCCATTGTAATCTGTAGACTCCGGGCTGATACATTGTTGCCAACGGTCAGGAAAGGGATTAGTGTTGGTGTATGTTAAAGGGGATCTCCGGGGCTAGAGGAGACGGCTAGAAATGGGGCTGCAACCCTGACCTGTTCACCAGTGGAGCAGAGCTGTAATACCACACCCAACCCACGGACAGGAGTGGCGCTTTTCTGGAAGGCGGCATCTATCTAAGGCCTCATGCACACGAACATATTTTGTTTCCGTGTCCGTTCCGGGTTCATTTCAACGGGTCCGCAAAAGATGCTGACAGCACACCGTGTACTATCCGCATCCGTATGTCCGTTACATAACCCCGCAAAAAATAAAATAGCATGTCCTATTCTTGTCCGTTTTGCGGACAAGGATAGGCAATATTACAATGGATCAGCAAAAAAACGAATGCCATACGGAGGTCATCCTTTTTTTTTTGCGGATCCGCAATTTGCAGGCCACAAAACACATACGTTCGTGTGCATGTAGAGCCCCTCTTGGCCACCTGCACATGTTGCTGCAGAATACGTGCGGTTTTTCCACACTGATTCCAGTGCAGAAAAACCGCAGAGTGTATCAGTACATAAATCTCATATACAATTTGCTGATTTTTTTTTCCGTGCGGAAATTGACCTGCATTCTGGATTTCTAAATCCGCAGCATGTGAATTACGTTGGTGGTTTTAGCTGCGAATTTCAACCTTTTCAACGGAAGGTGAGATCTGCGGCAAATCCGCAATTAGACATATATGCTGTAGATACGCACATAAATCCGCCCGGAAAGTCGAGCAGGTCTTCTGTGCGTCCGCCCGTGTGCAGGTGGCCTTAAAGGGGTAGTCCCACACTATGAGAACGGATCACCTATCCGCAGGATAGGGGTCATAAGTATCTTATTGGTGGTGGTCCAGCCGCTGAGACCCCCTCTGGTCACAACAGCGCACCTCACGCATTCGCCATTAATCTCCATGGGATGGTCGGTCTACAGCGTTTGGCGTTCTCTGGCAATCCCATAGAGCAGGGATGATCAACCTGCTGCAAAACTACAACTCCCCGCAGGCCTGGGCAGCCTACAGCTATTAGGGCATGCTGGGAGTTGTAGTTTTACAACAGCTGGAGGGCCGCAGGTTGAGCACCCCTGTCATAGAGAATTTGTGCGCGGGACCATTGCACTATTTATTTGGGGGGGGGGGGGGGTCCTAGTGGCTGGGGTCAGATACTCATCACCCATCCTATGGACGCGTCCTCCTGGTGGGACTCCCCCCTTTATACAGGATTAGCTGCAGTTCCTTGCACAGACAGTACAGGGGATAAGCTGTAGGGATCGCAGCCCCCCCTCGATCACAGTGTCTGTGGGGGTCCTGAAGGTCAGACTACTGGACAGGAACGCCCGCTCATCAGCACAGTATGGCGACCATTGCCTATGGCGATATGGCTTATTTTCAGCAGCTGCTGCCCCCCCCCCCCGCACATTTACTACCGACCACGCTGAGGGCAGAAGCATGCCAGGGATCTTTAACCCCTTCATGGCCATCCACTATTTTTTAGTAGCAGATTTGGGTATTCCGGGCGCAAGCCACAACCAAATATTTGGGAGACACGGCAGAAGCACAATGTTAAAGGGGTCCTCTCACTTCAGCACATGGCATTTATCATGTAGATGGAAGTTACTACAAGGCACTGACTAATGTATTGTGATTCTCCATATTGCCTCCTTTGCTGGCTGGATTCATTTTTCCATCACGTTATACACTGCTCGTTTCCATGGTCACGACCGCCCTGCAATCTATCGGCGGTGGTCACGCTTACACACTATAGGAAAAAGCGTCAGCCTATGTGTGGTCACAGCCAGCGCTATTTCCGTATAGTGTGTAAGCGTGACCACCACGATAGAGTGCAGGGTGGTCGTGACCATGGAAACGAGCCGTGTATAACGTGATGGAAAAATGAATCCAGCCAGCAAAGGAGGCAATATGGAGAATCACAATACATTAGTCAGTGTCTTGTGGTAACTTCCATCTACATGATAAATGCTATTTGCAGAGGTGACACAATCCCTTTAAAAGGATACAATGGACAAATAACAGTGCCAAGATAACACCGCTATAACAGTGCCAAGATAACACCGCTATAACAGTGCCATACTGTGCCAAGATAATACCGCTATACCATAGAGAAATAACGGTGCCAAGATGATACCGCTATAACAGTGCCATGCTGTGCCAAGATAACACCGCCATACAATAGAGAAATAACGGTGCCAAGATGATACCGCTATAACAGTGCCATACTGTGCCAAGATAACACCGCCATACAGTGGAGAAATAACGGTGCCAAGATGATAACGCTATAACAGTGCCATACTGTGCCAAGATAATACCGCTATACCATAGAGAAATAACGGTGCCAAGATGATACCGCTATAACAGTGCCATACTGTGCCAAGATAATACCGCTATACCATAGAGAAATAACGGTGCCAAGATGATACCGCTATAACAGTGCCATGCTGTGCCAAGATAACACCGCCATACAATAGAGAAATAACGGTGCCAAGATGATACCGCTATAACAGTGCCATACTGTGCCAAGATAACACCGCCATACAGTGGAGAAATAACGGTGCCAAGATGATACCGCTATAACAGTGCCATACTGTGCCAAGATGATACCGCTATAACAGTGCCATACTGTGCCAAGATAATACCGCTATAACAGTGCCATACTGTGCCAAGATAATACCGCTATAACAGTGCCAAGATAATACCGCTATAACAGTGCCAAGATAATACCGCTATAACAGTGCCATACTGTGCCAAGATAACACCACTATACAATAGAGAAATAACAGTGCCAAGATGATACCGCTATAACAGTGCCATACTGTGCCAAGATAACACCACCATACAATAGAGAAATAACAGTGCCAAGATGATACAGCTATAACAGTGCCATACTGTGCCAAGATAACACCACTATACAATAGAGAAATAACGGTGCCAAGATGATACCACTATACAATAGAGAAATAACGGTGCCAAGATGATACCGCTATAACAGTGCCATACTGTGCCAAGATAATACCGCTATACCATAGAGAAATAACGGTGCCAAGATGATACCGCTATAACAGTGCCATACTGTGCCAAGATGATACCGCTATAACAGTGCCATACTGTGCCAAGATAATACCGCTATAACAGTGCCATACTGTGCCAAGATAATACCGCTATAACAGTGCCAAGATAATACCGCTATAA
This sequence comes from Bufo bufo, assembly GCF_905171765.1. Classification (NCBI taxonomy): domain Eukaryota; kingdom Metazoa; phylum Chordata; class Amphibia; order Anura; family Bufonidae; genus Bufo; species Bufo bufo. Next base: position 44,338,393 of record NC_053391.1, read on the forward strand.
CAGTGCCATACTGTGCCAAGATAACACCACTATACAATAGAGAAATAACGGTGCCAAGATGATACCACTATACAATAGAGAAATAACGGTGCCAAGATGATACCGCTATAACAGTGCCATACTGTGCCAAGATAATACAGCTATACCATAGAGAAATAACGGTGCCAAGATGATACCGCTATAACAGTGCCATACTGTGCCAAGATGATACCGCTATAACAGTGCCATACTGTGCCAAGATAATACCGCTATAACAGTGCCAAGATAATACCGCTATAACAGTGCCATACTGTGCCAAGATGATACCGCTATAACAGTGCCATACTGTGCCAAGATAATACCGCTATAACAGTGCCATACTGTGCCAAGATAATACCGCTATACAATAGAGAAATAACGGTGCCAAGATGATACCGCTATAACAGTGCCATACTGTGCCAAGATAATACCGCTATACCATAGAGAAATAACGGTGCCAAGATGATACCGCTATAACAGTGCCATACTGTGCCAAGATGATACCGCTATAACAGTGCCATACTGTGCCAAGATAATACCGCTATAACAGTGCCAAGATAATACCGCTATAACAGTGCCATACTGTGCCAAGATGATACCGCTATAACAGTGCCATACTGTGCCAAGATAATACCGCTATAACAGTGCCATACTGTGCCAAGATAATACCGCTATAACAGTGCCATACTGTGCCAAGATAACACCGCCATACAGTGGAGAAATTACAGAGCCATGTGATGCTATCCATATACCAGCTCACCATGCTGCCCAGATAACACACTGCCCACTGTACACCGAGGCTAAATAATGCCCCCAAACAGTGCACATATACTGAGCTACACAGAGTCTATAGACAGCCTTCTCCGGAACTACAAGTCCCAGCATTCCATGCTTCAGGCAGCCTATCCTAGTCCCATACCTGTTCCCAGCACTCAGTATGTAGCAGAGCCGGGAGCGCACACACACGTCTCACCTGCTGCCGCCGCCGCCGCCGCCGCTTTTTCCTCATTTGACTTGTTTGCCGAGAAAAGGAACGGCCGCCCCTCCCCTCTGAGTCAGAGAGAGATGCCATAAGGCGGTCCTCTGATTGGCTGCAGACATTTGATTGCCACTCGATGCGACCAATAGCAGTGGAGAAGTCACTGCTAAACAGAAAGGGCACGAGAACGCGCCTGAGTCCTGGCTGGTGACGCGCGCGGTTTTTGTTCCCTTCTCACGCTGCGTCTTCTACAGGATAGTCAGAAGTTATTTACATTTTTTTTTTTTTTTTTTTTTTGCGTTTACTGATCGTTATTTTTATAGCCAAAAATATTTGAAAGAAAGGTGGTTGAGACACTGGGGGAGATTTATCAAAACTGGATCTGTGAAAATTAAAAGGATTAGGCCTAATGCACATGACAGTTCCGTTTTTTTGCGGTCCGCAAACCGTGGATCCGCAAAAAACAAGCCGCCCGTGTGCCTTCCGCAATTTGCGGGACAGAACGGGCGGCCCATTGTAGAAATGCCCATTCTTATCTGCAAAACGGACAAGAATAGGACATGCTATATTTTTTTGCGGGGCCACGGAATGGAGCAAAGGATGCGAACAGCACACGGAGTGCTGGCCACATCTTTTGCGGCCCCATTGAAGTGAATAGGTCTGCACCCGAGCCACAAAAACTGCGGCTCGGATGCGGACCCGAACTACGGTCGTGTGCATGAGGCCTAAATCAGATTGGTTGCAATGGGGCAACTAAGTCCGTTTTCCTTTACATCAGTTTTGATAATTCTCCCCCAATATATTTGGGTCCCCAATGCACGGGCAACGTGATCCGTCCACACTGCAAAAAATAGAAGATTTGTTTGCAGTGCGGAGGCACGGACAGAAACACCCCGTGGGGTTCCGCACCGCAGCTCCGGATTGCGGACCCCTTCAAGTGCTGTTTGCGGACTGCAATACGGCCACGGCCGGGGAACAGCCGTGTGCATGAGGCCTCACACGTATTCCACGTAGGGTCGCCACCTTTCCAACAAAAAATACCGGCAAAGTTAAGCCACACCCCAAAGTGTGTGGTTGTGGGGGCGTGGCTTAACACAAGGCGTTAAGTCGCTGTCATACTGTGGCTCCCAGTAATATTAGTGCCCCCGTGAGGGTTGAGACTCCATGTTGTGCCTTATTCAACCATTTTATGTGATTGGCCTCACAAACCTTTGTGTGTAGAATCTGTGAATTTCTCTGAGAGAGACTTCGGTGGCCTCAGGGTCGCTCCTAGCTGTAGCCCCTCCAGTTTTGTACTTTAACCACCTCAGCCCCCAGTGCTTAAACACCCTTAAAGACCAGGCCACTTTTTACACTTCTGACCTACACTACTTTCACCGTTTATTGCTCGGTCATACAACTTACCACCCAAATGAATTTTACCTCCTTTTCTTCTCACTAATAGAGCTTTCATTTGGTGGTATTTCATTGCTGCTGACATTTTTACTTTTTTTGATATTAATCAAAATTGACCAAAATGTTTGCAAAAAAATGACATTTTTCACTTTCAGTTGTAAAATTTTTCAAATAAAACTACATTTCTATATAAATTTTTCTCTAAATTTATTGTTCTACATGTCTTTGATAAAAAAAAATGCAATAAGTGTATATTTATTGGTTTGCGCAAAAGTTATAGCGTTTACAAACTATGGTACAAAAATGTGAATTTCCGCTTTTTGAAGCAGCTCTGACTTTCTGAGCACCTGTCATGTTTCCTGAGGTTCTACAATGCCCAGACAGTACAAACACCCCACAAATGACCCCATTTCGGAAAGTAGACACCCTAAGGTATTCGCTGATGGGCATAGTGAGTTCATAGAAGTTTTTATTTTTTGTCACAAGTTAGCGGAAAATGATGATTTTTTTTTTCTTTTTATTTTTTTTCTTACAAAGTCTAATATTCCACTAACTTGTGACAAAAAATAAAAACTTCCATGAACTCACTATGCTCATCACGGAATACCTTGGGGTGTCTTCTTTCCAAAATGGGGTCACTTGTGGGGTATTTATACTGCTCCGGCATTTTAGGGGCCCTAATGCGTGAGAAGAAGTCTGGAATCCAAATGCCTAAAAAATGCCCTGTGAAATCCTAAAGGTGCTCTTTGGAATGTGGGCCCCTTTGCCCACCTAGGCTGCAAAAAAGTGTCACACATGTGGTATCGCCGTACTCAGAAGAAGTAGGGCAATGTGTTTTGGGGTGTATTTTTACATATACCCATGCTGGGTGAGAGAAATATCTCTCTAAAAGTCAACTTTTCCCATTTTTTTATACAAAGTTGTCATTTTAGAGATATATTTCTCTAACCCAGCATGGGTATATGTAAAATGACACCCCAAAACACATTGCCCTACTCCTGAGTACGGCGATACCACATGTGACACTTTTTTGCAGCCTAGGTGGGCAAAGGGGCCCAAATTCTAAAGAGCACCTTTAGGATTTCACAGGGCATTTTTTACGCATTTGGATTCCAAACTACTTCTCACGCTTTAGGTCCCCTAAAATGCCAGGGCAGTATAACTACCCCACAAGTGACCCCATTTTGGAAAGAAGACACCCGAAGGTATTCCGTGAGGGGCATGGCGAGTTCCTAGAATATTTCGTTTTTTGGCACAAGTTAGCAGAAAATGATATATTTTTTTTTATTTTTTCTTTTTTTTTCTTACAAAGTCTCATATTCCACTAACTTGTGACAAAAAATAAAATTTTACATGAACTCACCATGCCCCTCACGGAATACCTAGGGGTGTCTTCTTTCCAAAATGGGGTCACTTGTGGGGTATTTATACTGCCCTGGCATTGTAGGGGCCCTAAAGGGTGAGAAGAAGTCTGGAATCTAAATGTCTAAAAAATTTTACGCATTTGGATTCCGTGAGGGGTATGGTGAGGTCATGTGAGATTTCATTTTTTGTCACAAGTTAGTGGAATATGAGACTTTGTAAGAAAAAACAAAAAAAACAAAAAAAAATCTATTTCCGCTAATTTGTGCCCAAAAATAAAAAATCTTCTATGAACTCACCATGTCCCTCAAAAGTGATCTTTTTATAGCACCGCAGCGATTTTACGGTGTTTTTGCAGTGATCAGAAAAAAAAAAATTCTGTCACTGCGGTGGGGCGGACTGAACGCAAGTGTGCGCACAAGATCAGGCCTGATCGGGCGAACACTGCGTTTTTTGTAGAGCCTATAGAACATGTCCTATTCTTGTCCGGAATTGCGGACAAGAAAAGGCATTTTCTATATAATTCTGGCAATGTGCGGATCCGCAAAATGCGGAAAGCACATTGCCCGTGTCCGTGTTTTGCGGATCCGCGGTGTCCGTGTTTTGCGGATCCGTGGATCTGCAAAACACATACGGACGTCTGAATGGAGCCTTACAGGGGGGTGATCAATGACAGGGGGGTGATCAGGAAGTCTATATGGGGTGATCACCCCCTGTAAGGCTCCAATCAGACGTCCGGATGTGTTTTGCGGATCCGTATAATGTCACAGAGCCACAGGGCTGGCCTGAGCTTACTGAGGGGCGGAGTTATGCACGAGTGAGGCGGGGGAACTTGGGCACTTTCAGCAAACTCTCCGCCCCTGGGCACTTGCGACGGCTCATTAGCATATCATAAAAACGACTTTTTGGGCGATTTGGATGATCTGAAAAACAAAACAAAGGTAACATCTGTGTCATGTCTTTGTGTCCCACTGAACTATGTGATCGGTTCAAAACCGGTCAGGTTGGTGACAGACTCCCTTTAAAGGAATTTGTACAATTATTAAAAGGAAAAGTCCGTGACGAACACCCACATTTCAGATAAGGGGACGCTTCAGGCGTATATCCAAGAAATGCTTATTTCAGATTGTGAGTTATGTAAATGCTTTATTATGTCTCCCACTTTGGAAATGATCCAGAAATTCGCCTTATACCGGTATCTCTGCTTTCTGTCAATAAAGTTTAGAGAAACTTGGTACATGGCATTCTGAGTACTCATATAATGAACTAATTAGGAGTCCACCGCTCATCCGGAGTGACCCTCAGTAATAGTAGTGCCCCCCAGGAAGAATAATGCCCCCATTAGTGACCCTTAGTAATAGTAATGCCCCCATTAGTGCCCCCCAGGAAGAATAATGCCCCCATGAGTGCCCCCCAGGAAGAATAATGCCCCCATTAGTGTCTCCCAGTAATAGTAGTGCCCCCCAATAATATTAATGCCCCCATTAGTGCCCCCCAGTAATATTAATGCCCCCCAGTAATAGTAATGCCCCATTAGTGCCCCCCAGGAAGAATAGTGCCCCCCAGGAAGAATAATGCCCCCATTAGTGTCTCCCAGTAATAGTAGTGCCCCCCAATAATATTAATGCCCCCATTAGTGCCCCCCAGTAATATTAAAGCCCCCAGTTATATTAATGCCCCCCAGTAATAGTAATGCCCCATTAGTGCCCCCCAGGAAGAATAGTGCCCCCCAGGAAGAATAATGCCCCCATTAGTGTCTCCCAGTAATAGTAGTGCCCCCCAATAATATTAATGCCCCCATTAGTGCCCCCCAGTAATATTACAGCCCCCAGTTATATTAATGCCCCCTAGTAATAGTAATGCCCCATTAGTGCCCCCCAGGAAGAATAGTGCCCCCCAGGAAGAATAGTGCCCCCATTAGTGTCTCCCAGTAATAGTAGTGCCCCCCAATAATATTAATGCCCCCATTAGTGACCCCCAGTAATATTAAAGCCCCTAGTTTTAGTAATGCCCCCCAGTAATAGTAATGCCCCCCCAGTAATAGTAATGCCCCCATTAGTGCCCAGTAATAGTAATGCCCCAATAGTGCCCAGTAATAGTACAGCCCCCATTAATGCCCCCCAGTAATAGTAATGCCCCCATTAGTGACCCTTAGTAATAGTAATGCCCCCATTAGTGCCCCCCAGGAAGAATAATGCCCCCATGAGTGCCCCCCAGGAAGAATAATGCCCCCATTAGTGTCTCCCAGTAATAGTAGTGCCCCCCAATAATATTAATGCCCCCATTAGTGCCCCCCAGTAATATTAATGCCCCCCAGTAATAGTAATGCCCCATTAGTGCCCCCCAGGAAGAATAGTGCCCCCCAGGAAGAATAATGCCCCCATTAGTGTCTCCCAGTAATAGTAGTGCCCCCCAATAATATTAATGCCCCCATTAGTGCCCCCCAGTAATATTAAAGCCCCCAGTTATATTAATGCCCCCCAGTAATAGTAATGCCCCATTAGTGCCCCCCAGGAAGAATAGTGCCCCCCAGGAAGAATAGTGCCCCCATTAGTGTCTCCCAGTAATAGTAGTGCCCCCCAATAATATTAATGCCCCCATTAGTGACCCCCAGTAATATTAAAGCCCCTAGTTTTAGTAATGCCCCCCAGTAATAGTAATGCCCCCCAGTAATAGTAATGCCCCCATTAGTGCCCAGTAATAGTAATGCCCCAATAGTGCCCAGTAATAGTACAGCCCCCATTAATGCCCCCCAGTAATAGTAATGCCCCCATTAGTGACCCTTAGTAATAGTAATGCCCCCATTAGTGCCCCCCAGGAAGAATAATGCCCCCATGAGTGCCCCCCAGGAAGAATAATGCCCCCATTAGTGTCTCCCAGTAATAGTAGTGCCCCCCAATAATATTAATGCCCCCATTAGTGCCCCCCAGTAATATTAATGCCCCCCAGTAATAGTAATGCCCCATTAGTGCCCCCCAGGAAGAATAGTGCCCCCCAGGAAGAATAATACCCCCATTAGTGTCTCCCAGTAATAGTAGTGCCCCCCAATAATATTAATGCCCCCATTAGTGCCCCCCAGTAATATTAAAGCCCCCAGTTATATTAATGCCCCCCAGTAATAGTAATGCCCCATTAGTGCCCCCCAGGAAGAATAGTGCCCCCCAGGAAGAATAATGCCCCCATTAGTGTCTCCCAGTAATAGTAGTGCCCCCCAATAATATTAATGCCCCCATTAGTGCCCCCCAGTAATATTAAAGCCCCCAGTTATATTAATGCCCCCCAGTAATAGTAATGCCCCATTAGTGCCCCCCAGGAAGAATAGTGCCCCCCAGGAAGAATAGTGCCCCCATTAGTGTCTCCCAGTAATAGTAGTGCCCCCCAATAATATTAATGCCCCCATTAGTGACCCCCAGTAATATTAAAGCCCCTAGTTTTAGTAATGCCCCCCAGTAATAGTAATGCCCCCCAGTAATAGTAATGCCCCCATTAGTGCCCAGTAATAGTAATGCCCCAATAGTGCCCAGTAATAGTACAGCCCCCATTAATGCCCCCCAGTAATAGTAATGCCCCCATTAGTGCCCTCCCAGTAATAGTAATGCCCCCTGTAATAGTAATGCCCCCCAGTAATAGTAATGGCCCCCAGTAATAGTACTGCCACCATTATTTCCCCCAGTAATAGTAATGCCCCCCAGTAATTGTAATGCCCCCCAGTAATAGTAATGCCCCCCAGTAATAGTAATGCCCCCATTAGTGCCTAGTAATAGTAATGCCCCGATTTGTGTCCAGTAATAGTAATTCCCCCATTAGTGCCCAGTAATAGTAATGCCCCCATTAGTGCCCCCTTCTCTGCTTCTGCAAAAAAAAATAAAAAAATAACCCACCTCATTCATTTGATTGTGCCGCGGTGAACGCTCACTGCTGACTGCTCATGACAGGACCTGCGCTCCAGTGTGATGACGTCTCGCAGGTCCTGTCCTCCAGTCAGCAGTCAGCGAGCAAATGGAGGAGGTGAGTGCTTTTTGAGAAGGCTGTACTGATGATTGCTCCACAATGGAAGCGCTCATTAGTAACAGTCCACATAGGAAAATACCGGTAGAAAAAATTTACCGCCACCGGCAGGGCCTCTACAATACCAGCTTTGCCGGTGAGATACCGGGTGGGTGGCAACCCTAATTCCACACCATATCTGCACCCCATTGTTTTCAAGGGGAATCTATGTTTGCCTCAGATATTTTTTTAAAATCTGTGTTGATATGTGTCACATCACTTGGGGCATAGTCGCTGAGCTCACGCCATAAGGCCTCGTGCACACCACCGGATCCGTTCCACAGTCAGCAAAGTGGCGATCCGTAAAAAACGGATGCGGTCATTGTGGCATCCCCTTCTTGAATTTTTCGATTTGCAGACATATTCTAAATTTTTGTCGACGGACATACGGATGTGGAAAGCACAAGGATGATACCTCTACTTTCCTTATCCGTTCCGCAAAAAGATAGAACATGCCCGATACTTGGCCGCACAATGCGGACCTTGGGACCATTGAAGTCTGTGGATCTGCAAAAATGTGGATGCAACACGGACGGTATCTGTATCTTTCGGATCTGTAAAATACATACGATCATGTGCATGGGGTCTTAGGAGCAGGTGTGACGCTGCCTCTCGGACAGTGAGACTCTATTGTAGTCGGCCATGTTGTCCCTAGTCAGCCATTTTCCATCTCTACCTCAAGAACTTTGGCGAGAGGGACTTTGCGCCGTCAACGTATGAATTTTGTGTTGTGTTTTAGGCAATATCGTAAATGGCAGGACACGTCTTCCAGTAGATGGCGGTAAGTGCTCATGTTGACCTACTGAAAAAGCAAAGAGGCGCCCGGAGGCTTGTAGTGGCGCCCGAAAGATTTAACCCTTTAGTATAGGGGATTGCTATATTTACAGTGGGAGTAATTTATGCAAGTTTGTCATAGTTTTATGTCTATGAAAGAGGCATCTCCCAAGGAGGAGAACCATCTCGCTAGCGCCACCCAGTGGAAGTGGATCCCTAGGAGTCAGAATTTGACTTTCTTTTCTTCTGGACAACTTATTCCAAAATTACTGACAGCCGACATTTTTTTACGGACACAAGTATCACCAGCCTAAAAAAAAAAATCACGGACGCGTTTTTTTTCCCACCGACACAAGGGAAAAAAAGTCGCCTATTTTTACGGACTGTCCAGTTGGACGGTTGGCAACCCTGGCCTCGGGAAATGGGAAGGGAATATAGCCGGACCAGATACCCATCTGTAGACAGCTGTTTCGGGGTACGTGCCCCTCATCAGTACGGAGGAGGATGCTGGCTGGGTGCTAGACCTTGAAGGTTGCTGAATCTCCTTAAAGGGGTATTCCCACCTCTGGGACCCGCACCTACACCAAGATCAGAGCGGGGAAGGTGCACCAAGCGCTCTACCCGTAGTAGTGAATGGTAGCGCACCGCGCTTGCGTGGCCACCGCTCCCATTTATTACTATGGGGCCGACGGAAATAGCTGAGCCAGCGTAACTTTCCGGGCTCCGTACTCAGTGTAGATGCGGGTCCCAGGGGTGTGACCTGCACCTATCAGACAATGGGGTTCTATCCTAGTAATATGCCCCCATTGTCTGCGATGGGACAACCCCTTTAAAGAGACCAGTCCTGTATGGAGACTTACTGGCAATGCTCCATGGGACATCTGGCATGGCTATAGTTCGTTGTTAAGTCGAATTTTGGCCTCATGCACGCAAATTATTATTTTTTTCCGTTTCCGTTCACTTTTTTTGCGTTTCGTATACGGACCATATACGGAACCATTTATTTCAATGGATCCGCAAAAAAAACGGAAGGTACTCCGTATGCCTTCCGTTTTTCCGTTCCGTTCAAAGATAGGTCCTATAAGTCCTCATGCACACGACCGTTGTGTGTTTTTTGGATCCACAAAACACGGATGGCGCCTGTGTGCATTCCGCAATTTGCGTGAAAAGGACAGGTTATATTTTTTTTGTGGACCACGGAACGGAGCAACGGATGCAGACAGCACACGGAGTGCTGTCCGCCTCTTTTGCGGCCTCATTGAATCGAATGGGTCCACATCCAAGCCGCAAAAACTGCGGCTTGGATGCGGACCAAGACAACGGTCGTGTGCATGAGGCCTAATTGTCCGCATAACGGACAAGGATAGTACTGTTCTATCAGGGGCCAGCTGTTCTGTTCCAGAAAAAACCGAATGCACACGGACGTCATTTTGCGGACCACAAAATACTGAAAAAGCCATACGGTCGTGTGCAAGAGGCCTTTGACTCGTAGGGAGGAGACACTTCCACCAGGTGGCGCTAGTGAGCTGGTTCTCTTCCCATGAAGCATCGCCAATAAGTCTCCATACTGTGGAGTACTTCCAGTAATGCCTCATTCACACGTCAGTGTTCGGTCAGTGATTTCCATCAGTGATTTTGAGCCAAAACCAGGTGCGGCTCTAAGCACAGAACAGGTGCAGATCTTCCCCTTATACCTTATGTCTGTGGAGGCTCCACTCCTGGTTTTGGCTCACAATCACTGATGGAAATCACTGACCGAACACTGATGTGTCAATGAGGGCTAATGCTGCGTTCACATCTCAGGCATCAGATTCGGCAGAGCGAAGCCTGCTGGATTCTGTGGTTCATCTTCAGATCCCCATTAACTGTAATGCGGTCCGGTTGTGATCCGGCTGCTTTCAGGCATAAATGCAGGACTTCGGCCAGACAAAAACCATTGCATGCAGCAGTTTTTGGTCCGGCCGACAGCTGGCATTTGTACCGGATCAGGCAGTCAGAAGAGCTTGCTGAAAATGTGAAGTGATCCGAGTCTCCATACGGGAGAGCCGGCGCCCTGCCTGAGATGTTTTAGGTCTATACAGTTGTGTTCAAAATAATAGCAGTCAGACAACACTAACCTGACCAATCACTGTTTTTGGTAGAAATTATATTTGTACATGGCAAATAATTTACTAGCAGGTGCAGTAGAATAGAAACCCATTTAAGAGTGTGGGTCTGCATCAGTTGCAGGACAGTGGCAGAGCAGGGGTTAATCGGCAATCTTAGATACATCCACCCAGCAGAGGGGAGGGAGCCAAACAGCCCGCCTCCACAGAGAAACCAGTCTTACAGCAGCAGGAACTAAAGTGCTGAATATAAGTTCCCAGGAGGACAGAGTAATTGCTGCATTTGCCCATACAGAAACTGAAGCGGCGGCCATCTTGAAAAAGGGAAAATACAGTCTTTTCTGCTTTAGGGCTCTTTCACACCTGCGTTATTGTCTTCCGGCATAGAGTTCCGTCGTCGGGGCTCTATGCCGGAAGAATCCTGATCAGGATTATCCTAATGCATTCTGAATGGAGAGTAATCCGTTCAGGATGCATCAGGATGTCTTCAGTTCCGGTACGGAACGTTTGTTGGCCGGAGAAAATACCGCAGCATGCTGCGCTTTTTGCTCCGGCCAAAAATCCGGAACACTTGCCGCAAGGCCGGATCCGGAATTAATGCCCATTGGAAGGCATTGATCCGGATCCGGCCTTAAGCTAAACGTCGTTTCGGCGCATTGCCGGAGCCGACATTTAGCTTTTTCAGAGTGGTTACCATGGCTGCCGGGACGCTAAAGTCCTGACAGCCATGGTAAGTGTAGCGGGGAGCGGGGGAGCAGTGTACTTACCGTCCGTGCGGCTCCCCGGGCGCTCCAGAGTGACGTCAGGGCGCCCCAAGCGCATGGATCACGTGATCGCATGGATCACGTCATCCATGCGCATGGGGCGCTCTGACGTCATTCTGGAGCGCCCGGGGAGCCGCACGGACTGTAAGTATACTGCTCCCCCGCTCCCCGCTCCTACTATGGCAACCAGGACTTTAATAGCGTCCTGGGTGCCATAGTAACACTGAAAGCATTTGGAAGACGGTTCCGTCTTCAAATGCTTTCAGTACACTTGCGTTTTTCCGGATCCGGAGTGTAATTCCGGCAAGTGGAGTACACGCCGGATCCGGACAACGCAAGTGTGAAAGAGGCCTAAGATGTTGGAGAAACAGCAACCGTGGATCTGAGTGAGTACTACTGTGAAAATAACCTTGCTAAAGACTGTTAAGAGTTATAATCTGTCTGCCAGAGCACCATACTTCCCGAAATTGAGCAGCTGCAGCGACTCTTAAAGGAGCCATGAGCCAATTCTGCTGCAGTAGCCCATAGCAACCTGCATCTAAATTGCATTGTAGCCAATACTGATCCCTCTAGTCTTGTACTGGGTATCAAGTGCCATGTCTGACAACGAAGATAGCAACCACTTAGACCGCAGTGATCCACCAGCAGCAGCGGCAGCCACCTGCATCATGCTTCCTACTATGCCATACTATTTTGGGGCACCCTGGCTCCCAAGTTACTCAGGAGAACCCCATTCACTCAGGGAATTCCATGATAAAATGTTAGCCACGTTTAAGCTATATCCAGTATCACAAGATCAGAAAGTGGAAATCCTGATTGGCCAGTTACAGGGAGCTGCGCTCCAGGAGGTCAAGTCCTGGCCTCGGCCAGAGCGGAAAAACCACTGAGCAGATCCTAGACCGACTCAGTACCACCTTTGAGACTAGGACCGCCTCTGAACTTAAAATGCGCTTCTTTGGAAAGCGGCAGCAGTCAAAGGAGACTTTGAGAGACTTTGCTCTGTCTCTGCTGGAAGCCCTGCGGGCTGTTATCCAGATTGATCCCCGTGAAGCTGAGGGACAAGATCAAACCCTCAGGGAACAGTTTATTGAAGGTGTCCTTGATGAATCCCTCAAACGTCAGCTGAAGATACTGTCAGCTCAGCACCCATATACCCCTTTCTTGGACTTTAAGGAACTTACTATTGGCATCCTAGGGGAAAGTCACCAAGCTGAACCCCCTGAAAACAAGAGGGCATGGCCCACACTATGGCCTGCTACTCACAGCCAAATAGCTGAGCATGGAGCTCAGGCATCCGTTCCAGACGCCGTAGGCAGCTCTGACCGCTCAAGTCTCCCTCTTAGCTGAGAATATGGAGAGGATGAGGAAACAGCTAGAGCGACTGGAACAGCAAGGTGGAGAAAGGGACTTCTGCAACCAGAGACCGCCCACACCTGTTCCACAAGAATTTCGGCGCCAGGCAGTCGATAGGTTGTCAGAACCCGGTTATCAAAACATTAGGAAACACAGATGCCTGCATTGTCAGAGGTATGGACACACTGAAAAGGACTGCCGTCAGTCAAACGGGTATCCCCTGAGGTCAAGGACCGCCCCTCGGGAGGAAGAATTATAGGTCCCAAAGATCCAGTCTTTATGCCTAGGTATGTGGGCCCCGCCCCGTGGTTGAAGTTGACATCAAAGGAGCGAAGTTTCCTGCTTTAATTGATACTGGATCTCAAGTGACTACCATCCTTCAAGAAGCATTTGAAACATGCCAAAACGGAGCCAAGCTGACGCAACCTCCTGAATCTTGGCTCCACATCATAGCTACCAATGGCAAACCGGTGCCTATACTCGGTTATTGGGAACCTACCTTACAGATTGAAGATACCGAACTCCCATGCCAAGGGGTAATCGTGATTCAGGTCCCAGAAGATGACAATTGCCCTGTGATCCTGGGAATGAATGTACTTGGCAACTGTTACCCTGAAGTGCTGAAAGCCTTAAAGAAAACCCTACTGACTGCACCCCGTGCAACTCAGTGGGTTATAAACCAGACCATTCAACTGCTAGCCGCCCAACAAAAATTCAGCAATCAACGGGGCGAAATCTGCCATGTCCGCATCAAGGATGCTCAACCTATCAAACTCCAGCCTGGAGCAGAGACTCTGATATGGTGCAAGGCTTGCATCGGAATGCAAGGTCAGGATTATGAGGCCTTTGTGGAACCACTACATCTTCAGGATCACCCACTTGTCCTAGCCGCTAGGAGCGTGGTCACTGTGTCCCAAGGAAAGGTACCCATACGCTTAGTTAATCTAGGTGATGAAGCAGTGAAATTAAAAAAGCACTACCCAGTGGCCTGCCTATATCACATCCGTCAGCAGGATATCCTGGATTCCCCTACTGCTGGGGCCCAACAATCTCTCCAAACAATGGAGGAAGCCAAAGACCTGCCGGAACAGCCCTGATGGGCCGAACTACATATTGGGAATACCACCACCTCTGCTGAACAGATCGAAAGTGTGCTGGACTTAGTCAAACAACACCATCAAGTCTTTAGCAAACATTCTCTGGACTATGGTCAGACTCGCTTAATACAGCACACCATTCCAACCGGCACTCATCCTCCAATCAAAGAGAGATACAGACCAGTCCCTCCTGCCATGTACCAGCAGGTGAAGAAGATGGTGCAGGATATGAAGACAGCTAATGTCATCCAGGATAGTCACAGCCCCTGGGCTGCCCCCTTGGTCGTGGTAAAGAAGAAGGATGGAACCATCCGTTTTTGTGTGGACTACCATAAGATCAACAACATTAGGCACAACGATGCGTACCCCCTGCCATGAATTGAGGAATCCCTGGCAGCTCTGGGATCCGCTGCTTACTTTATAACCCTGGATCTAACCAGTGGCTATTGGCAAGTCCCCATGGCACCAGAAGATAAAGAAAAAACTGCTTTTGCCACCCCAATGGGTCTGTTCCAGTTCAAAAACATGCCATTTGGGTTGTGAAACGCCGCTGGGACATTTCAGAGATTCATGGAAAGATGTCTTGGACACAAAAACTTTGAGACCGTGTTGCTGTACCTGGATGATGTGATTGTGTACTCTAAGACCTACGAAGAGCATTTACAGCACTTGGCGGAAGCGTTCCAGACTTTGGCCCAGCATGGACTAAAAGTGAAACCTTCAAAGTGCCACTTACTGAAGCCCCTGGTGAAATATCTGGGACATGTTGTGAGTGCAGAGGGCGTGAGACCAGACCCCGACAAGATAGCTGCAGTACAAAGCTGGCCGGCCCTCAAGACAGTCAAAGAGGTCAAGAGCTTCCCCGGATTTGCAAGTTACTATCGGAGGTTTATCCCGCACTTCGCTCAGATTGCGGAGCCTATTCAGGAGCTTGTGAAAGGTCACCCTAAAGGCTGTCAGAATGCTAAAATACCGGTAGAGTGGAATGAAGAGAGAGAAGCTGCTTTCTGACTGCTGAAAGAAAAACTTACAGAACCTCCAGTCCTGGGTTACCCTGACTACAGCCTACCATTTTGCCTCTATACTGACGTAAGTAAGAAAGGTTTGGGAGCTGTAATATCCCAGAAACAAGCTAGAACTGAAAGAGTTATCGCCTATGCCAGCAGATCTTTACGGGAGCCAGAGCGGAATGACCATAACTACAGCTCAAACTGGAGAAATTCAAAGACTACCTAGCTGCCACACCTTTCACAGTCTACACCGACAATAATCTGCTAGCTCCCTTGAACACTGCATGTCTGGAAGCTCTAGAATAAAGATGGACCTCTAGACTTGCGAACTTCAACTTCACCATTAAGTACCGGACTGGGAAATCTAATGACAATGCCGACGCTTTATCTTGGATACCTGCCCAGAAAGAACCAATTTCTACCGATGATCAGTGTGAAGATGTGGAAATGCCAATATTCTACTCCCAATTTGCCCGGCAGGAGGCCCTCCACACTAGGCGTCCGACCTCTAAAGCCACTTGTTTTCCACAGACCTGTGACCCCTCACCTCCAGTTGAGAAAGAGCTTTGGCTAAAACTACAAGCAGAGCCATCGGAGAACTGTTGGATTATTTTTACAGTGGATGCATACCGGAGAGAATCCGACAGCGAAGAGCTGACTCAGAGCTAGTTCGCCTTTGGCGACAACGGAAACTACTCTTCCAACAAAGAGACCTGCTCCTCAGGAGAACGCTTGATCCAGTCACCTGTGAGCGCCTCCACCAGATAGTGGTGCCTCGAAGAGATGCTAAGATGGTAATGGACATGTACCATAATTTGTCTGGTCACTTTGGAACCCAAAAAACAGAAGCCACCATCAGACGACGTTTCTACTGGATTGGCATGAGAAGTGACATTGAAACATGTCGGCAGTGTCCCACCTGTTCTGTGGCTAAAGGGGAAAGACATGATCAGCAAGCCCCCCTTTATATAATGGTGAGTAGAGGCCATCGACCAGGTGAAACTGGAACCCAGCAGATCCGGGTACGTCTATGCTATGACAATCATAGATCACTATACCAAGTTCGTCGTGGCTGTACCTGTAAAGGACTTAACTGCAAAAACTACAGCTGCTGCCATGTAGAAGAGCTTCATTCTGCCATATTGGTGTCCTGACAAGATACTCACTGATCAGGGATTTGCATTCGAGTCTCAGTTATTCTATGAACTTTGTGCCTTGTACAACTGCAAAAAACTAAGGACCACCGCATACCACCCTCAGGGGAACGGGCTGTGCGAAAAGATGAACCAGACATTGATCAACATGCTCAAGGCTGTGCCGCCTCACAAGAGGGCCGAATGGCCGTTACTCCTCCCTGAATTAGTCTAACTGTACAGCAATACAACTCATTGCTCCACTGGGTACAGTCCATACTACCTCATGTTCGGAAGACATGGCCATCTACCTGCAGATCTTGCCCGCGACGTCCCTGTGCCGGACTCTGAACCACTTGTTCCCGAATCTGAGTGAGTCAAAGTGCATCAGAAGCACCAGGAGAACGTCAAAGAAATAGTGGACAACAAAAACAGGACTTTGATACGCACGCACATGCTGAGCCCTTACAGCCTGGAGACCAGGTCTGGCTAAAAAACAATCACCCAATAATCAAGCTGGGTAGTCGCTGGGAGCGTGAGCCATATACAATAGTGTACCGCTCAAGGGTACCGCGATGGGCAGTTCTTGCGCACCGTCTTACGCAAATTTACTCCTGGGCTGGTGGGAAGCTAACTATATTGGATCCGAAATGCTGGAGAAATGGCAGGATATGGTAGTTCTTTGGCTAAGGTTCATAGACGATATCTTTGTTCTTTGGAGAGGGCCTGAAGATTCATTCATGGAATTTGATGATCTAGGTTTAAAGTTTACCTCTGAGCATCATCATGAATCATTACCATTTCTGGATGTAATAATAGAAAGAGGTCCGGATAACACTATAATCACCTCGGTTTATCGTAAAAAAACGGCAACTAATAGCCTCCTCTGTTGGGATAGTGCTCATCCTTACGCCCTACGAAAAGGTATCCCTAAGGGTCAGTATCTTAGGCTTCGTCGAAACTGTTCGACCATGAATAAATTTAAAAGCCAGGCCAAGGATTTAAGAACTAGGTTTTGAGAACAGCCTATGAATCAGCCTGTATAGAAAAAAGAGACATGCTCCTTATCCCCAAAAAACAAAAGACAGGGACATCCTCATGCTCCAGTATCCGTGTTATAGGTACTTTTGATGATGCACATCAAAATGTGAGGCAAGTGCTATCCAAGTATTGGGATATACTGAAAGCGGACCCAGATCTTGATGAGATCTTGGGGCCTTATCCACAAATAATATACAGGGAGGGAAGAAGCCTAAAGGACAGACTAGTAAATAGCCATTATCAGCCCCCAGTTAATCCAGGTAACTGGTTTTCAAGGAAACCCCTAGGAACATTCAAATGCGGTAAATGTATGGCCTGTAGCCAGGTATTGAAAACTAAGACGTTCACTGGCTCCAATACCAACAGATAGTATTTTATTCGTGATTTTGTGAATTGTCTAACTACAGGTGTAGTGTACCTGGCACAATGTTCTTGCCCCCTTGATTACGTGGGTAAAACGAAGAGAGAATTTAGGTGCCGCATTAGAGACCATGTAAATGATGTTCAAAATAAAAAAGATACTTCAGTGGCACGCCATATAATTCAGTGTCACAGTGGGGATATTACTTGTCTTAAGTTCATAGGCATTCAACATGTCCCTAAACCAAGGAGAGGTGGAGATTGGGATAAAATGATCCTAAGGGCAGAAACATAGTGGATATACAGATTGAACTCTGTGACACCTAATGGTTTAAATTAATATTTGTCATATAAGCCTTTTTTGTAAATATCCATCCAAAAATTAAAATGAGTATCTGCAACAATTATACCCCCCCCCAATCTGTTTTTCCTGTGTATCCCTAATACGTAATAAAATACTACTGAATTGTAAAAACTGGGTGCTGTGATATATACATACTATCAGTGCCATCTAAAATATGTCTGTTAATATCGAACAGTACTTGCTTCCTTAAATGATGCTGAGGAATAGTAACAATTAGCAACTGGCTAGAATATATATAATATATATATATATATATATATATGTGTGTGTGTGTGTATATGTGTATATATATATATATATATATATATATACATACACTCACCTAAAGAATTATTAGGAACACCATACTAATACGGTGTTAGACCCTCTTTTGCCTTCAGAACTGCCTTAATTCTACGTGGCATTGATTCAACAAGGGTCTGATAGCATTCTTTAGAAATGTTGGCCCATATTGATAGGATAGCATCTTGCAGTTGATGGAGATTTGAGGGATGCACATCCAGGGCACGAAGCTCCCATTCCACCACATCCCAAAGATGCTCTATTGGGTTGAGATCTGGTGACTGTGGGGGCCATTTTAGTACAGTGAACTCATTGTCATGTTCAAGAAACCAATTTGAAATGATTCGAGCTTTGTGACATGGTGCATTATCCTGCTGGAAGTAGCCATCAGAGGATGGATACATGTTCTCATTCTGTTTACGCCAAATTCGGACTCTACCATTTGAATGTCTCAACAGAAATCGAGACTCATCAGACCAGGCAACATTTTTCCAATCTTCAACAGTCCAATTTTGGTGAGCTCGTGCAAATTGTAGCCTCTTTTTCCTATTTGTAGTAGAGATGAGTGGTACCCGGTGGGGTCTTCTGCTGTTGTAGCCCATCCGCCTCAAGGTTGTGCGTGTTATGGCTTCACAAATGCTTTGCTGCATACCTCGGTTGTAACGAGTGGTTATTTCAGCCAACGTTGCTCTTCTATCAGCTTGAATCAGTCGGCCCATTCTCCTCTGACCTCTAGCATCCACAAGGCATTTTTGCTCACAGGACTGCCGCATACTGGATGTTTTTCCCTTTTCACACCATTCTTTGTAAACCCTAGAAATGGTTGTGCGTGAAAATCCCAGTAACTGAGCAGATTGTGAAATACTCAGACCGGCCCGTCTGGCACCAACAACCATGCCACGCTCAAAATTGCTTAAATCACCTTTCTTTCCCATTCTGACATTCAGTTTGGAGTTCAGGAGATTGTCTTGACCAGGAGCACCCCCCTAAATGCATTGAAGCAACTGCCATGTGATTGGTTGACTAGATAATTGCATTAATGAGAAATAGAACAGGTGTTCCTAATAATTCTTTAGGTGAGTGTATATACAGTACAGACCAAAAGTTTGGACACACCTTCTCATTCAAAGAGTTTTCTTTATTTTCATGACTATTAAGGCATCAAAACTATGAATTAACACATGTGGAATTATATACATAACAAACAAGTATGAAACAACTGAAAATATGTCATATTCTAGGTTATTCAAAGTAGCCACCTTTTGCTTTGATTACTGCTTTGCACACTCTTGGCATTCTCTTGATGAGCTTCAAGAGGTAGTCCCATGAAATGGTCTTCCAACAGTCTTGAAGGAGTTCCCAGAGATGCTTAGCACTTGTTGGCCCTTTTGCCTTCACTCTGCGATCCAGCTCACCCCAAACCATCTCGATTGGGTTCAGGTCCAGTGACTGTGGAGGCCAGGTCATCTGGCGCAGCACCCCATCACTCTCCTTCATGGTCAAATAGCCCTTACTTTCAAAGTTTTCCCAATTTTTCGGCTGACTGACTGACCTTCATTTCTTAAAGTAATGATGGCCACTCGTTTTTCTTTACTTAGCTGCTTTTTTCTTGCCATAATACAAATTCTAACAGTCTATTCAGTAGGACTATCAGCTGTGTATCCACCTGACTTCTCCTCAACGCAACTGATGGTCCCAACCCCATTTATAAGGCAAGAAATCCCACTTATTAAACCTGACAGGGCACACCTGTGAAGTGAAAACCATTTCAGGGGACTACCTCTTGAAGCTCATCAAGAGAATGCCAAGAGTGTGCAAAGCAGTAATCAAATCAAAAGGTGGCTACTCTGAAGAACCTAGAATATGACATATTTTCAGTTGTTTCACACTTGTTTGTTATGTATATAATTCCACATGTGTTAATTCATAGTTTTGATGCCTTCAGTGTGAATCTACAATTTTCATAGTCATGAAAATAAAGAAAACTCTTTGAATGAGAAGGTGTGTCCAAACTTTTGGTCTGTACTGTATATATATTCATTAATATACCCTGTTTTTGCTCCTATGTAATTGAGTTATTCTCCGGGACAGACAGGGTTAATGAAATACATGCTATTCTTAGCCTGTTAGCATACCTTTTTCCTTTCCTTTATCCTCTGCCTAAAAAAAGATAAAAATTACATTGATACAATGCGATCGTAATCAAAGACTTGCAGAGTCTGGAATCAGCTGAGGACACGGTGAAAGGTCCCCATGGTAACATGTACGTTCATAGACCACGTCACTTCCGGCAAGCAGCGGAATTGGTTGGCAGGTTAGTGGGAGTAGTCTGTGTGCGGCACACCTACAATGCCTATTGGCTGGTAAAGCTGATAGGTGGAGCCTAGCGCCACAAAAAGGACACCAGTAAGTGAATACTTTGCCACTGCCGTGTATGCCAGCAGAAGCGCTGCCACTGCTTATAGTGCTCTGCGATACCAACATATCCATGTCCCTGAAGAGCCAATCTTTACTTGGCCAAACGCGTCGGATGATGGAACAGATCTACTAGGGAGGTAAGCGTTTAGAGAACTTTAGCACAGGTCCAAGGTTCCAGAGGCTGGGGGTCGCCCTTCTCAGGGCGGGTGCTCCGATCACAGCCATTGAGGGATTCCCTATCCACAGACTAATTGATACAGGGAAAGTTCATAGGTTGAGAGTTACCCGCCTCATTATCTATTACTAGGCCATTCCCCCTCGATACAAGGAACTGAATCAGGCCATATATATGACCATATCCCTTTGCTTGCCCTCTAAATAGTGCAGTCACATACTTCATTTAGTGTCTCATTTATTTTATCAGAAAAAAATAAGTTAAATTTTAACTTCTATTAAAACGGCACACTCAGTTTATTAATATATAGTTTTAATGTTATTGTTACGCTGAGCGCTCCGGGTCCCCTGCTGGCCTCAGAGCGCTCACAGCGTATGCCCCCAGGCAGCACTCCAGCGTCTCGGCGCGTGCGTCCTCGCTCTCTAGGGCGCGCGCGTGCCGGGACTCTTAGATTCAAAGGACCAGTGCACCAGTGATTGGTGCCTGGTCCAAAGGGGTTATTAAGGGTTAAGGTTGTGAGAGGCAGTGCTGACTTAATTAGGCTGCACCTGTGCACTGCCCATTTATACCTTCTCCTCCCACAGCCTTCTGCCGGATCTTTGTGCCTTGTGCCTCAGAGAAAGCGTTCCCTACGATGTTAGTTTGCCTTACCTGTTGCCGTACCCGTTGCTACCGTCCACTCGCCTTTGAACCTTTGCCGCCTGCCCTGACCACTGCTACGTCCGACTACGCTCTTACCTTCTCCCTGTGTACCACGCCTTATCAGCTGCCAGAGAGGTCGAGTTGTTACTAGGGGACACGACCTGGTAGTTACCGCCGCGGCAAATCCATCCCGCCTTGCGGCGGGCTCTGGTGAAGACCAGTAACTGCTTAGAACCGGTCCTCTAGTAAAACCCGCGCCATTGCCTCTCTGGTCCAGAGGATTCACTACCTGTCCTGCCGGTTCGTGACAGTTATGGCAGTTCAAAGTGGAACAATCCTGTTCTATTCTGCCCCACTGCTGAAGAAAGGTGGTCTATTCCGTCTTCCTGCAGCAAGGGAGGGAAAAACCAGTTAGATACAGATTTAGTTACCCCCTGCATAGGTCAGACAGCAAGGACCTTGGCTCGGCTGAGCCTTGGTCATATTCCCAGTCTGAGCACCTTCAGCCTCAGCTGGATGAAGAAGCAGAAAACTAACTGCAACCTCCAGAGTTCCAGGAAGAAAGCATCCCCAGAGAAATCATCTGTGAGTTAAGTCCAGAGACCTAGGAGAATCCATTTCTCCTCAGCTAGTCTGTCCCTTTACAGCAGAAGTTACAGAAAAGTGCAGAAGATTAATTCCTGTCACAATTACAGAGCTCCCAAGCAGACGACTTATCCTGCAGGTTCCAAATTTAAAGCAGAAGTGTTTATTCCTGACAATCCTTGCCAAAACCTCCTGGGACCAAGAGACCAAAGCTGTATACTGCTTATACTGCTTGGATACAAGTTAGGTCAAGTAAAAAAACGTTTGAACTTCATCTAAAGGTCTGGACTAGAGATGTCCCGAACTATTCGCCGGAGAACAGTTCCCGGCGAACATCGCTTGCGATGTTCGGTCCGCCCCCTATTTGTCATCATTGAGCAAACTTTGACCCTGTACCTCACAGTCAGCAGACACATTCCAGCCATACCCTCCCTCCCAGACCCTCCCACCTCCTAGCAAAAAGCAAGGACAGCATCCATCTTAGATTCATTCGGAAGCTGCAGTCTTAGGGTGCATTCACACGTCAGTATTTTTACCTTTCCAGATAAACGTTCCTGTTTTTTGCGGATCCGAAAATCTGGATGACATGAGGATGCTTTTAGCATGTCATCCGATTTTTTGACGGATCCATTGACTAGAATGGGATGACGGAACGCAAAATTGGATAAATAGTAGGACAGGGTATATTTTTTTTCCAGGATCCGAATAACGGAACCTACGGAACGGAATCACGGAATCGGAGAGCACCATGAGTGCTCTCCGATTATTTGCGGATTCCATTGAAAATGAATGGATCCGCATAACGTTCCGTTTTTAATCGGAACGGATGCAGAACACCAAAACGGACGTGTGAATGGACCCTTAGTGAGAGGAGGGACAGTGCAGCTGCTGCTGATTTAATAGGGAAATCGATAGCTAGGCTAGTGTATTCAGTGTCCACTGCAGTCCTGAAAGACTCATCTGATCTGCTGTAAGGACAGCGTCCTGACAGCACCCCAAAAAGCCCTTTTTAGGGCTAGTACATCAGTCTGCTTTTTTTTTTTTTTTTTCTCTGTAATCTAATTGCAGTTGCCTGCCAGCGTGTGTGTCAGGCGGCCCACAGCGTATACTGTGCCGACTTGCCCAGTGCCACCACTCATATCTGGTGTCACAGTAGCTTGCATTTAAAAAAAAAAAAAATACTTTTTTCACTGTAATCTAATTGCAGTTAGTTGCCTGTAATGCCTCGTTTCCACTGAGCGGATCGGTTCGGGTCGTTTAGAATGGAACGGGTTTGAATGGTCCGGTCTATTCTGGTGAGCTTTTCCACTGCAAATCGGACCGCCGGGGCCATACAGGTTTTAGAAAAAATGCCTCTCATGATGTCACACTAGTGCGACGAGAAACGTGATGCAGCGTCACTCAGCGTCAGCCAAACAACAACAACAACAATGGAGGTCATTCAGCAGCTCGTCTTTTCTCTGCTAGCCTTTTGGTTCGTAATAGGCAAAATTCATACCGCACTGTATGAGAGAAGGTTGCGAGCGGCAATGAGAAACACAGCCGAAAAGAGAAGAAAACTTTTAGCTTGGATGTGTAGCCGGGAGGAGAAGTATACATTTGTGCTGCTAAGACAAAGACGGCAGCGCTATAGGGTAAGCACAACTGACTGACTTACCTGAAACACACACACATACACTGACACACTGAAACACACACTGACCTACACACACACTGACCTACACACACACACTGACACACACACACTGACCTATACACACACTGACACACACACTGACACACACTGACCTATACACACACTGACACACACACACACTGACACACACTGACCTATACACACACTGACACACAGACACACTCACTGACCCACACACCCTGACCTATACACACACTGACACACACACTGACCCACACACCCTGAACTATACACACTGACACACTCACACTGACCTATACACACACTGACACACTCACTGACCCACACACCCTGACCTATACACACACTGACACACTCACTGACCCACACACCCTGACCTATACACACACTGACCTATACACACTGACACACTCACACTGACCTATACACACACATACACTGACCTACACACACACACTGACACACACACTGACCTATACACACTGACACACTGCATTTTTTACAGATGCTTCTCCTTTTGGCAAAGCAGCGCCGCCGACCAGTGATTTGGGCTTTCCCTCGTGCCAATGAGTGGTGGAATGTGACCGTCCCAGGATTCACCCACAGACAGTGGGTGCAGAATTTAAGGATGTCAGAGGAAACCTTCTCATTCCTTTGTGCAAAGCTACGTCCAGTGATGGAAAAGAAAAGCACCAACTTCAGAGCCTGTTTGCCTGTAAGGAAAAGAATTGCCATTGCACTGTGGAAGCTGGCTACCAACAGTGAATACAGGAGTATAGGTCATCTTTTTGGTGTCAGCAAATCATCAGTGTGCCGGTGTGTGCAGGACTTCTGTAAGTCTGTGTGCACATTGCTAGCGCCTGAAATTGTTCATTTTCCTAACAGGGAAAAGCTCAAAGACATGGCTGAGTACTTTGAGAACAGGTGGGGCCTTCCACAGTGTGTTGGTGCTATTGATGGCTCACACATACCAATAATAGCACCACAAGAATACCACACTGACTACTTCAACCGAAAAGGCTGGCATTCCATCATCCTCCAGGGAGTAGTGGATGGCAAGGGACTATTCTGGAATGTGAATGTAGGAAAGCCTGGGAGTTTGCATGATGCTCGGGTTCTCCGATTGTCAACATTTTGGGATTGGGTTGGCCAGGGAGGCCTGTACCCTGTTAGCACTAAGAACATTTGTGGGGTGAATGTTGGCTATTATGTGCTTGGGGACTCTGCCTATCCTTTACAAAATTGACTCCTGAAACCATTTCCAGACAATGGGCGCCTAACAACAGAGCAGCAAATCTACAACAAGAAAACATCCAGGGCACGTGTTGTAGTGGAAAATGCGTTTGGAAGACTTAAGGGTAGATGGAGGTGTCTTATGAAGAGGAATGACAGTGACATACAACTAACCAAATCCATGGTCCTAACGTGCTGTGCTCTTCACAATCTTTGTGAAAGTCATGGAGAAGACTTTGACCAGGATTGGAATACATCTCCAGAAGAGCCAGTACCAGTAATAGCAGCACAGGATATGGAAGAAGAGTGCAGTGAAATACGTCAGGCTCTGATGAGGCACCTTAGCGTTAACGTTGTTACCGTGAATAATTAAAATCTTTAATTACTTTTTGCTAAATGCTAAATAAAATCAGACATACTCAGAGAAGTCGTTCTTGTTTTTTATTCCACAAAAAAAATCATCTTCCTACATATTTTGTAAAGGCAAAATTTTGATAATGTAGAAACATTGTTTACAATAAAGAGCTTGTAAAGGTTTGTTTTTTATTAAGCTAGTGCAGGGATATGCAATTAGCGGAAATCCAGCTGTTTTGCAGAACTACAAGTCCCATCATGCTTTTGCCTCTGGGTGTCATGCTTGTGACTGTCAGAGTCTTGCTATGCCACATGGGAATTGTAGTTCTGAAACAGTTGGATATCCACTAATTGCATATCCCTAAGCTATTGCATTGTTGTTTTTTTCTTCAATTTCACTTCCAATAAATGTTTTTTTTTTGTTTTCTTTGTATGAATTTCTAACTTCCTGTTCCTCCTCAGTAAGCTGTTCAATAAGCTGTGCTGACTGACTAAACACAGCTCAGATGATGTTGTCTGGTTTACTGAGAAGGAACAGGAAGTGAGAAATTCAGACCAAGAAAAAAAACATCTAAAAAGGAAATTAAAGGAAAAGGTAAACCAAAAATGCCAAGTATATTCGCAATTACATCTACAATGCAAAAATGAGAAGAAATTAAGCGATCGGGGGTGCCCTTTGTTGAAATCCAGGCTCCACCGTCCAAGGGGGGTGATAACGCAAAGGAGGCAGAAGGGAATCAAAGCAGCAGCACAAAGAAAGCCATGTGCAGCAAGGAGCAAATGTGTCCAATCTTGTGTGATCGCTGATGGCTCAAAGGAGCCTATTAAAAAAAAAAATAAATCTAACCTTTAAAACCCACTCTAATTACATATTTTTAAACGTAAACATGGGTACAGGTCCTGTGCTGCATGAAAGGCACTAATGTCTGGGTGGTGACCTGGGTTGACGATTGGCTCCAATCACTTGAACAAGCTGACCAAGGACACCGAGGAAGGCCTGGTTGAAGGTAGCCAACTGCTCCATCTGCTGCCGGGCAATTTCTGCCTCCTGGCGCATAGCTTCCTGTGCATCCTGACGTACTGCTTGAAACCGCCTCTCAGAAAGGTTATCCATTCTTTCCAGCTGCCTTTCTTCTGCTGCCCGCATATCCTCCATGACTGTGCGCAGATCCAACTGTAACCTTCTCCTTTCACCTGTAATATACAAAAGACCTAAATATTGCTTTTGGTAACATCTGCCAAACCAATACTGTAAGCTCCTTTCTCATCTGCCCCACACTGATTCACTGCCACACCTCTGTTCCCCCTGCTCATCTGCTACACCAATACACAGCACTGCTCATCTGCCCACTGCTGAACCCCCTTCTCATCTCTTCCACCACTGTACCTGCTGCTAATCCCCCCCTTCTCATCTCTTCCACCACTGTACCTGCTGCTAATCCCCCCCTTCTCATCTCTTCCACCACTGTACCTCCTGCTAATCCCCCCCTTCTCATCTCTTCCACCACTGTACCTCCTGCTAATCCCCCCCTTCTCATCTCTTCCACCACTGTACCTGCTGCTAATCCCCCCCCTTCTCATCTCTTCCACCACTGTACCTGCTGCTAATCCCCCCCTTCTCATCTCTTCCACCACTGTACCTCCTGCTAATCCCCCCCTTCTTATCTCTTCCACAACTGTACCTCCTGCTAATCCCCCCTTCTCATCTCTTCCACCACTATACCTCCTGCTAATCCCCCCCTTCTCATCTCTTCCACCACTATACCTCCTGCACATCTCCCCCACAGCTGATCTCCCCCTTCTTATCTATTCCAACACTGTACCTCCTGCACATCTGCCCCACTGCTGTTTTAGTTTAAGAAAATGCACAGTTAAAAATTTCTTTTTTATCATCATGTCTTACCATTGTGCCTTGGTGCATTGGGAGTACTCTGTAGTTGGCTACTCTGTGGTTGGCTACTCTGTGGTTGGCTTGAGGAAATACTGCTGCTGTTGCTGCTGAAAGACATTGAAGGTCCATCTTCTGATAAGTTTGATGCATCAGTGGAGAGTACATCAACTGTTTCTGAAAATAAACATATGGTTAGATATTATATTTTAAATGGTAAGCAGAGCGATATTCTAAGCGAAGTTTTAAAAAAAAAAAAACTTACCAAAGGGGTCTACCATGGATTCGAGAATTACAGTTGCAGAGTCCAGACCTCCCTCCCTGCCTTGGTTTGCTGGCCGATGACCGTAAATGGCGTCCATGGCGTCGTACCACCTCCAAGCAGTTGGACAGTTTCCACTACGGCTGTTGGCGTCCTTAATTTTTTTATATTGTGCTTTAAGCTTTTTAAGCTTTGCCCTACACTGGCCCAACGTCTGTTCAAATCCCTCGGCTGCCATCCGCTGCGAAATATCTTTATAGACCTTTTCATTTCTCACTGATCCATCAAGCTCACTCTGAATAACGCCATCGCCGATGATTGCTAAGAACGTAGATAGTTCCTCAGATAACCAGACCCTGCTGTTGTTTGCTGGCATCCTTCTCCTTTATATGGACTAATAAGGCGACGTGGTGATTGTTTGGCGCTTTGCTTTGACGTCAGCATTGATGTTTTCTGACCACCAATCAGTGGAAAGTACTGTGTGACGCCAGTAGCTCCGCCCTAACCGTACCGTTCCATTTTCTATGGACCCACATGAGAAGCAGGACCCTGAATGGCGCAGTACGGTTCGGTTTTATGGCACGCTTTCATAATGGAAACACCCAAAATAGCGTACCGTACCGAACCGTACCGAACCGTACCGAACCGATCCGCTCAGTGGAAACGAGGCATTAGTGTGTGTGTCAGGCCTACAGCGTGTACTGTGCCAACTACTGCCAGTGCACAGTGCCACCAGTGCCACTCATATCTGGTGTCACAGTAGCTTGCACGCATAGTACAACTAATCGGAAAAAAAATGACAGGCAGAGACAGGCCACCCCGCAGGGTCCGTCGTGGTCGTGGTGCTGTGACTTCCTTTGGCCCTAGAATAATGCCCAGTGTTCAGAGGCCACGTACCCTGAACTCAAAAAGTTCTGAGGACATAGTTGACTGGCTAACACAGGGCACCCAATCTTCTACAGCTTCCGCTCGGAACCTTGACGCACCATCCTCCTCCAGCTCAGCTTCGGGCACCTCTCAAGTTACCACTCACCCGCCTGCCGCCACCACCAACACTAGCACCACAGCTGCTTCATTGATCTGTCAGAGGAGTTATTTACACATCAGTTGGAAGATAACAGGGATGTAGATAACAAGGATATGTCTCAGTCAGGCAGCATTACACACATGGACGTACGGTGTGATGATGATGATGTTGTACCCGCTGCTGCTTCCTTTGCTGAGTTGTCAGATACAAGTGAAGCGGTTGATGATGACGATGTGTCCGTGGATGTCACGTGGGTGCCCGCTCGAAGAGAAGAAGAACAGGGGGAAAGTTCAGATGGGGAGACAGAGAGGAGGAGGAGACGAGTTTGAATCAGGGGGAGGTCGTCACAAGGAGCTAGTGGCACAGTCAGACAGCATGTATCGGCACACGGGGTCAGCCAGACAGCACGCCAATCAACGCATGCTGTTGCCACCACCAGAATGCCATCATTGCAAAGCTCAGCAGTGTGGCATTTTTTTTGTGTGTCTGCCTCTGATAACAGCGATGCCATTTGCAACCTGTGCCAAAAGAAACTGAGTCGTGAGAAGTCCAACACCCACCTAGGTACAACTGCTTTGCGAAGGCACATGATCTCAAATCACAAACGCCTATGGGATCAACACATGAGTACAAGCAGCACACAAACTCAAAGCCGCCATCCTCCTCCTGGTCCAGCATCTTCAGCCACGTCAACCACTGCTGTCCTCCTTGCCCCCTCTCAACCATCCGCCACTCCGCCTCTCGCCTTCTTCAGTTCCTGCTAATCTGCCCACAGTCAGGTGTCTGTCAAGGAAATGTTTGAGCGTAAGAAGCCAATGTCACAGAGTCACCCCCTTGCCCGGCGTCTGACAGCTGGCTTGTCGGAACTCTTAGCCCGCCAGCTTTTACCATAAAAGCTGGTGGAGTCTGAAGCCTTCAAAAAATTTGTAGGTATTGGGACACCGCAGTGGAAGGTACCCAGCCGAAATTTCTTTTCACAAAAGGCAATCCCCAACCTGTACTCTATTGTGGAAAAGGAAGTCATGGCATGTCTGGCACACAGTGTTGGGGCAAGGGTCCATCTGACCACTGATGCCTGGTCTGCAAAGCACGGTCAGGGCAGGTATATCACGTACACTGCGCATTGGGTAAACCTGCTGACAGCTGCCAAGCATGGAATGCGTGGCTCTGCAGAGGAGTTGGTGACACCGCCATGACTTGCAGGCAGGCCTGCTGCCAACTCCTCCTACTTCATCCTCTTCGCTAACCTCCTTGGCTGAGTCCTCTTCTGCTGCTGCGTCTTGCTCCACATCAACTGCACCCCCCTAGCTCCCCAGGGGCTATTCCACATCCCGGATACGACAGTGTCACGCCGTCTTGGGGTTGACTTGCCTGAAAGCAGAGAGTCACACTGGACCAGCACTCCTGTCCGCCCTGAACGCACAGGTGGATCAGTGGCTGACTCCGCACCAACTGGAGATCGGCAAAGTGGTGTGTGACAACGGAAGCAATTTGTTGGCGGCATTGAATTTGGGCAAGTTGACACATGTGCCGTGCATGGCACATGTGTTGAATCTGATCATACAACGCTTTGTGCATAAGTACCCAGGCTTACAGGATGTCCTCAAGCAGGCCAGGAAGGTGTGTGGCCATTTCAGGCGTTCCTACACGGCCATGGCACTTTTCAGATATTCAGCGGCGAAACAACATGCCAGTGAGGCGCTTGATTTGCGACAGCCCTACACGTTGGAATTCAACACTCCTAATGTTCGACCGCCTGCTCCAACATGAAAAAGCCGTCAACGAGTATTTGTATGACCGGGTGCTAGGACAGCCTCTGCGGAGATGGGTATTTTTTTGCCACGTTACTGGACGCTCATGCGCAATGCCTGTAGGCTTATGCATCCTTTTGAGGAGGTGACAAACCTTGTCAGTCGCACCGAAGGCACCATCAGCGACATCATCCCATTTGTTTTCTTCCTGGAGCGTGCCCTGCGAAGAGTGCTGGATCAGGCCGTAGATGAGCGTGAAGAGGAAGAGTTGTGGTCACCATCACCACCAGAAACAGCCTTATCAGCATCGCTTGCTGGACCTGCAGCAATGCTGGAAGAGGAGTCTGAGGAGTCAGAGGAGGAATGTGGCTTTGAGGAGGAGGAAGACCAACCACAGCAGGCATCCCAGGGTGCTCGTTGTCACCTATCTGGTACCCGTGGTGTTGTACGTGGCTGGGGGGGAAGAACAGACCTTCAGTGAGATCAGTGAGGACGAGGAACGGGACATGAGTAGCTTGGCATCCAACCTTGTGCAAATGGAGTCTTTCATGCTGTCGTGCCTGTTGAGGGACCCTCGTATAAAAAAGCTGAAGGAGAACGACCTGTACTGGGTGGCCACGCTACTAGACCCCCGGTATAAGCAGAAAGTGCCTGAAATGTTACCGAATTACCGGAAGTCGGAAAGGATGCAGCAGTTCCAAAACAAGTTAAAAAGTATGCTTTACACAGCGTAAAAGGGTGATGTCACAGCACAACGGGAATCTAACAGGGGAAGAGGTGAAAGTAATCCTCCTCCTACCACGACCACGCCGGCAAGGACAGGACGCTTTACAGACGTGTTGTTGATGGAGGACATGCAGACCTTTTTAAGTCCTACTCATCGCCACAGCCCTTTGGGGTCCACCCTCAGAGAACGACTCGACCGACAGGTAGCAGACTACCTCGCCTTAACTGCAGATATCGACACTCTGAGGAGCGATGAACCCCTTGACTACTGGGTGTGCAGGATTGACCTGTGGCCTGAGCTATCCCAATTTGCGATAGAACTTCTGGCCTGCCCCGCTTCAAGTGTCCTGTCAGAAAGGACCTTCAGTGCAGCAGGAGGTATTGTCACTGAGAAGAGAAGTCGCCTAGGTCAAAAAAGTCTAGATTACCTCACCTTTATTAAGATGAATGAGGCATGGATCCCGAAGGGACTGACAGTGGGCGATACATTTGACTAAAAAAGGCCTGGTGATGAGATGAGCTGCCTTCGGCTAAAAATGGTCCACACGCTGCTGTATTTTATCTCTGCATGCCGGATGACTTGTGTGACTTCTCCGCCACCAACTAGGGTTCAAGCCAAAATGTTTTAGTGCACTTTCTGCCTGGAAAACATGATTTTTTACGGCCGCTGCTACAATACCTAATTTTTCAGGCATGTGTACATGCCTAATTTTTCAGGCCTCTTGTGCTGCACTGTGGCTGCAAAAAACAAACAAAAAAAAGGCACATACATGTGTCAATTCCCCTTCGTGATCGTTACCTTGTTGTGGTGAAGGGGCTTGCGTATCACAATGAAGCGATCATCTCTATGAGTGTGTTGGCAATGGCAATGTTGGCACACCCCAGATGAGATAATGTCGTTGCTTCATTGTGAACAGACCAAAAGCGATCGGCTGGATAATTTTGCATAGAAAAAACATTAATTTTCTTTGTGATCATCTAAGGTGATCATTAAAGCCTACTAGGCCAACAATGGGCCCACACTGCAGAATCATTGTTTTCTGGGTCACTTAACTGTCACTGAACTACCTCAGCATGACCATAGCCTTTGAAAAACCGCCATCGCCTGCAATCTGCCAAATGTGCGCACGAGCACAGTCATCACTACACCAAGATTGACGCATAGAGGAATAAAATTTATGTCATGAGTGTGTCTACTATTGACAACTCTTTGCGGTTGTCTAAACTCTATTCCATACACGTCCCCTGATAGGGGACATAACAGGGATTAAACTGATAGGAATAGTACTACTTAACATACCACTCATATTGGGATTGCATAGTACATTGCACGGCGCACGCGCAGTGCCCCAAATTGGAAGTAAGAGGACCAACCAAGCATCTTTTTCCATCTCCCGGTTCCTAAAATCGATTCCATACATGTCCCCTGATAGGGGACGTAACAGGGATTAAACTGATAGGAATAGTACTACTTAACATACCACTCATATCTGGTAGCACAGTAAATTGCACGGCGCACGCTTGTTCATTATCCAATAATTATCCAATAAAGATGATAATTTAACAATCTTCAACTTCTGCCACCAGCTGTCCCTAGGGTTCCATTTTGGATTCAGGAAACTGAGTAATGCTGTAAATGGAGCCAATTTAGACAGACCGGTTGGACTGAGGCAGAAGTGGGGTGTTACTACAGATCTTTATCATCTCTCTAGTCATTTTTCCCAAAACCTCGTTAGCTTTGTCAGGTAATATATTTAGCCATAAACAACTCAATATCTAGATAAGGCAGGGTCACTCCATCATTCGCTAACCAGGTCCATCTAGCCAATTGTATAGATTGGTAATACAAGTTAAGATCTGGTAGAGAAATACCCCCCTTATTTTTCTTTTGCGTTAGATAAGATAAGAATATGCCAACCTCGGTCTCTAGTTTTGAAATCTCTAAAATACTTGTATATTGGAAGGAACTGTAAGATATATAGTATCTTGGGAAGGACAAAAGTAGATGAGGTTCTTCCTTCCAAACCAGGACCTATAGGGGATCTGCAAAGAGTTCAAATATGACTTGATTTTGTGTGAAAGAGGTGTAAAATTGAGATGAAAAAGACGTAAAGGCTCTGCTGACAACATAATCCCTGAATACTGAATAGTTGATTTGGGCCTTTTAAACGGGGTTGAGGCTTTCATGTCGGGTAGGAATTTAGAATGGACTGATATATTTAAGGCTTCTAACTTAGGCCTCCTGCACACGAACTTGTGCGCCCCGTGGCCGTAATGCACGAACACCGTCCGTGGGGCAGCCGCAGCGGATCACAGACCCATTCACTTTAATGGATCTTCGATCCGGCCTTTCCGCAAAAAGATAGGACATGTTCTATCTTTTTTCGGAACGGAAGTACGGGACGAAACCCCACGGAAGCCCTCCGTAGTGCTTCCGTAGGGTTCCGTTCCGTGCTTCCGTTCCACACCAGTGAAGTGATTGGGTCCGCATCCGTGATGCAGAATGCACACGGAACGGTGCCCGTGTTTTGCGGATCCGCAAATGCGGTCTGCAATACGGCAACGGGACACCTACGGTCGTGTGCAGGAGGCCTTAGAGTAGTTTATCTTGAAATTAGATAGTTTTCCATATACAGTTGCAAGAAAAAGTATGTGAACCCTTTGGAATGATATGGATTTCTGCACAAATTGGTCATAAAATGTGATCTGATCTTCATCTAAGTCACAACAATAGACAATCACAGTCTGCTTAAACTAATAACACACAAAGAATTAAATGTTACCATGTTTTTATTGAACACACCATGTAAACATTCACAGTGCAGGTGGAAAAAGTATGTGAAACCCTAGACTAATGACATCCCCAAGAGCTAATTGGAATGAGGTGTCAGCCAACTGGAGTCCAATCAATGAGATGAGATTGGAGGTGTTGGTTACAGCTGCCCTGCCCTATAAAAAACACACACCAGTTCTGGGTTTGATTTTTACAAGAAGCATTGCCTGATGTGAATGATGCCTCGCACAAAAGAGCTCCCAGAAGACCTACGATTAAGAATTGTTGACTTGCATAAAGCTGGAAAGGGTTATAAAAGTATCTACAAAAGTCTTTCTGTTCATCAGTCCACGGTAAGACAAATTGCCTATAAATGGAGAAAGTTCAGCACTGCTGCTACTCTCCCTAGGAGTGGCCGTCCTGTAAAGATGACTGCAAGAGCACAGCGCAGACTGCTCAATGAGGTGGAGAAGAATCATAGAGTGTCAGCTAAAGACTTACACAAGTCTCTGGAATATGCTAACATCCCTGTTAGCGAATCTACGATACGTAAAACACTAAACAAGAATGGATTTCATGGGAGGATACCACAGAGGAAGCCACTGCTGTCCAAAAAAACCATTGCTGTACATTTACAGTTTGCACAAGAGCACCTGGATGTTCCACAGCAGTACTGGCAAAATATTCTGTGGACAGATGAAACCAAAGTTGAGTTGTTTGGAAGAAACACACAACACTATGTGTGGAGAAAAAGAGGCACAGCACACCAACATCAAAACCTCATCCCAACTGTGAAGTATGGTGGTGGGGGCATCATGGTTTGGGGCAGCTTTGCTGCGTCAGGGCCTGGACAGATTGCTATCATCGAAGGAAAAATGAATTCCCAAGTTTATCAAGACATTTTGCAGGAGAACTTAAGGCCATCTGTCCACCAGCTGAAGCTCAACAGAAGATGGGTGTTGCAACAGGACAACGACCCAAAGCATAGAAGTAAATCAACAACAGAATGGCTTAAACAGAAGAAAATACGCCTTCTGGAGTGGCCCAGTCAGAGTCCTGACCTCAACCCGATTGAGATGCTGTGGCATGACCTCAAGAAAGCGATTCACACCAGACATCCCAAGAATATTGCTGAACTGAAACAGTTCTGTAAAGAGGAATGGTCAAGAATTACTCCTGACCGTTGTGCACGTCTGATCTGCAACTACAGGAAACGTTTGGTTGAAGTTATTGCTGCCAAAGGAGGTTCAACCAGTTATTAAATCCAAGGGTTCACATACTTATTCCACCTGCACTGTGAATGTTTACATGGTGTGTTCAATAAAAACATGGTAACATTTAATTCTTTGTGTGTTATTAGTTTAAGCAGACTGTGATTGTCTATTGTTGTGACTTAGATGAAGATCAGATCACATTTTATGACCAATTTGTGCAGAAATCCATATCATTCCAAAGGGTTCACATACTTTTTCTTGCAACTGTATGTCAAAGATCTGCATTATTACAGGTAGTGACAGATCATCTGCAAAAGCCGCGGTTTTGTGTGTGTACTGTCCCAAGGTAAGTCCTCTGATCTGATCTGTTTGCCTTATCTTGAGTAACAGAGTTCCCATACATAAAATATACAGTGTTGCGGAAAGGGGGCAGCCCTGGCGTGTTCCGTTTGTGATTGAGAAAGGATCTGAGAGTGTGCCATTTATCAGCACCTGAGCAGAAGGTTGAGCATAGAGAGAGAAGATAGCTTCTATAAACTGTGGGGGAAGGTTACATTTTTTTATGAAGTCCCATTTCACCCTATAAAATGCCTTCTCTGCGTCTGTACCCAACAGCAGAAGAGGCAATTTTTTGTGTTTAGCTGCCCATATTGCATGTGTCACCCTCCAAACATTATGTTTTCCCTCTCTTCCCGGCACAAACCCCACCTGCTCAGGATCAATAAGAGATGTCAGGAATGGGGCCAATCTATTTGCCAGAAGTTTGCAGCACCATTTAAGATCACAGTTTAAAAGCGAGATGGGCCTATAGTTGCCACAATCTTCTGGGTCTTTGCCCTCTTTATGTAATATCGTGATATGGGCTTTCAGGGCCTGCGCAGGTAGGGATGAGCCAAGAAGAAGGGAATTACATACTTCGAGAAAGGGGGGTATTAGGATTGCTCTGAACTTTTTGTAATATATAATCAACAAGCCACCCGGACCGGGACTTTTGCCTGGAGGTATGGAGTTCAGCACTTTCTCTAGTTCTGTAGTAGTGAAAGGGAGGAGGAGGACGTTTCTCTCTTCACTAGACAACCCGGGGGCTGTAATAGATTCTAGAGAGGCGGAGATTAATGACAGGTTGGATTCCTGCTTGTCATTTCAGGTAGGTGAGCTATTAGCTATGTTGTATAATTTAGCGTAGTACTCTTGAAAAGCTTTGGCAATTTGAGGGGTGGTGGTAGCT
The DNA here is from genome assembly GCF_905171765.1 of Bufo bufo. Taxonomy (NCBI): domain Eukaryota; kingdom Metazoa; phylum Chordata; class Amphibia; order Anura; family Bufonidae; genus Bufo; species Bufo bufo. The sequence continues at coordinate 44,374,410 of NC_053391.1, forward strand.
TTGAGTCCCTGTAGTGCGAATTGCAGAGACAAATGTTTTCTCTCGTCTCTTTTTGAGGAGTTGCGACATTATCTTGTTTCCTTTGTCCCCGTGCGCGTAATATTTGTATTTTAGCATTTGTAGGGATTTCGCCGCCCTAATATTAAGAAGGTCTTTTACTTTTTGTCTAAGTATGGTCAGATCTTTCATTTGCGTGTCTGATTTTTGTTGTTTGTGTACTTTTTCTAGAGTCTGTATTTGAGCTATCAGGGAGTTTAGAGTTTTCGTTTCTATGTTTTTTCACAAACGTGCCTAGAGCTATAAGATCTTCTCTGATGACAGCCTTGGGTATTCAAATTCAGCTTGAGAAATTCCTCTAGCCTCTTCCCTAGTTTTTCTGTATGTATTGCTGATTCTAATAGTGTGTCATTCAATCTCCAAGACCATGCTCTTTGTGGGAGGCATTTTAAAGCTAATGACATTATAATAGGAGCATGGTCTGAAATCACTATGGCTTCAATATCCACCTTTCGTACTGCTTGTGTATGAGAATCTGAGAAGAACAGATAGTCAATGCGGTGATAGGAAGAGTGAACCTGAGAGAAATATGAAAAATCTCTGTCTGTGGGATGTGCGAGACGCCATATGTCCACTAAGTGGGCTTCCGCCAGCGCTATTTTCAATTTCCTCCATTGTTTAAGGGAGTGGAGGGGAAATATCCATAGAGGGCTCTAGCGCTATATTTAAATCCCCTCCTAGAACTACTACTCCTTCTGCATAATTCTTCATAATATTCAGTGATGCAATAATCCAGGGTATCTGTTTCTTATTGGGCGCATACAGGTTAGCTATGGTTAATTTGGTATCATACAGAAGGCCTTGTATAATTAGGAGCCTGCCCTCCGGGTCTATATATGATTTCACTAATTTAAAAAGGTTAAGAGTTCCATGTGGTTATGGAGACTCCCCTTGATGCAGAGGAATGGGTTGAATGGTGCCACTGTAAAAATGGGGAGTCAGGATTTTGGATGTGATTATGGAGAAAGTGTGTCTCCTGTATGAGTACTATGTCCGCTTGTGATTTGTGAAGCATGCTGAACACTTGCCTGCGTTGGGACCATTGACATTATGATATAAGATCCGAAGGTCAGCCATAGGGAAGCTTTTGAAGGAGTCTAGCCTTAGAGGGGGGCTCCACCACGGTCCACATACCAGTCCTAGTAAAACTATATAGAATACAAATAATAAAAATAGTAGAGAGATTTAGAACCTCTACTGTGTCAGTGTACCCTCCCCAGGTCTCTCCCCCCTCCACCAGGCCCCAGAGAGAGAGAGAGAGGCAACCACGGAGATGACCACCAACCCGAGGGGGTTAGAACATCCATTATCAACAAATAACGCTATATATGCTTCCAGCGTATTAAGCCTGGGTATGTGTTATCTTCACACATTCCAGGTATACAGTATAGAATATGTAACATATAAAATATGAATTGTAGCGAGCAAACTTAGAACTCTGAACATGAGCAGAGAAGAAAGGGAGTCTTCAGGATAGCTCAATGACTCCATAGGAGAAGAAAGGTACAGGGAAGAGTCAGTCGCTCTGGTCCTCTGCCTTCCCATCCCCTCTGAAGTGTGGTGAGACAGGAGGGTAGGGTGCAAGAGGGAACAGACATACTATAAAGATGATAGGGCACAGAGAAAGATAGAGATATCTTTGAGTAAGGACCATTGTGACCTATTTGAATCTGGGCTGCCACAATCTCCTGGTCAAGGTGGTTAGCCTTTCTTAAAGTGTCCTATTTGTCCTGAGCAGCTTCCTTCCCTCTTGGGGATTTGTTCTTACGGACCAGTTGCCTGTCCATATTCTTCGGTAAGCTTGGTAGCGGACCATCTTCGGCTACTGGTAGCCAGTGTGCAATCTTGATAGGCTCGATACCCAGCTTTTCCCATACCCCTGGAAGATACGCTGGTGTTCTGATCGTGATCTGGCGGCCATCTTTAATTGTGGCCAAGCTGAAGGGAAAGAGCCAGCGGACTGGAAGCTTGTGAGCTCTAAGTGCATCAGTAAGCGGTTTTAGCATCCTACGCTTAGCTGGGAGCTAGGTCTTGGAATACTTGGAGCTTAGCATCTTTGTATGTTAAGTCCTTGGTGGACCTAGCTGCTTGCAGCAGCGCGGCTGTGTCCAGCTAGCTTATGAGGCCACAAAGGACATCCCTTGGTAGTTTACCCTGGCGGGGGGGACCGGTCTCAGGGCTCTATGCGCCCTCTCAACCTCTATGGCCGATGCCTTTTCTGGGCCCACTAACGTGGCGAAAATATCTGTTGCTGCTTGGGAAAGCATGTCAGCTGTAATATCCTCCGGTATGCCCCCGAGGCGCACATTTTTTCGCCTGCTCCTGTTTTCCTGATCTTCTAATTGTGAGAAGGCCATATTTAGATGTGCTTGGTGGGAGTGCAGGGCCTCTGCATGTACTCGCTGTGCTGGACGACTTGTTGTGTGTCCTCCAATGCAGCGACTCTCTGGTCCACCTGTTTTATTTCGGATTTAATGTCTGCGATGTCCCTCTGTAAAGGTGATAAGGCCTTATATAGTACTTGAAAAAGGGCACGAGATAGTGGCAAGTCCTCCGTTTCCCCTAACCCATCCGACATAGTGCAGGAGCTTTCACCATCAGAGTCGTCTCCCCCCGCTGCAGCTTTCGCGGAACCCAGCGCCATCTTATTCTTACTTGCTGGAGAGGCGCCTCTCTTCTTTTTCTCCATGTCAGATTGCCCCTTTTCACTTTTCTGCATACTCTGACGAATCTCCGATCTGTCTCGGGCTGTCTTCACCATTTTCTGTGAAGTATAGGCTCGTTAGTGCGATGGAAGCATTAACGTTGGTGAGGAGCTCCGGAATCAAGCGGCCATCACGGTGCACGGCTAGCTCCGCCCAGTATTATTTGAACACTGTATGGTGGTATTATGTGGTCACTCTGTGTTGGGATTATTTGAGCACTGTATGGTGGTCACTGTATGTTAGTATTATTTGAGCACTGTATGGTGGTATTATTTGGTCACTATATGTTAGTATTACCTGAGCACTGTATGGTGGTATTATGTGGTCACTATGTATTATTTGAGCACTGTATGGTGGTATTATGTGGTCACTATGTATTATTTGAGCACTGTATGGTGGTATTATGTGGTCACTATATGTTAGTATTATTTGAGCACTGTATGGTTGTATTATGTGGTTAAATTGTAAAAGTCCAAAACGGTCCAGCTTCACTGAGAATACTTGAGGCTTTATTTAAATCCCGTGCAGATAAAAAACCAACATACAGCAATGCAAGAAAATCGACCGGTTTCGGATCACTATAGGTGCGGATCCTTAGTCATGATGTGCATCAGTAGGAGGTGAAGTCGAGACTAAATAGTAGACCAACCAGGAACAGGTGATCGCAGTTAGGTACAAGACGCACCTCCTGATGACATCCTCCACAGGTAAAGTACATAGCAGTTACAACATGCCTAGAGACATAGAAAAATAAGATAAAATCAACAGGTTACAGTAATAGAAAAAAGTTAAAATATTAGTAATGTAGAATAGTATCATGACGCCGGTTCAATCCTGATGGTATCCGTGAGCCTAATTTGAAAATCCAGAAGCACTCACGATTGAGCAGCTTTTTCTTGTGATCACCGCCTCGGCTTGGTCTATTAACCCTTTCTACTCCTTGTACTGACATGCTGTCTGTATTACCATTATGAACCGCAGCAAAATGCAGACTTGCGGCGGAAACATTTTTTATTTTAGCATGGGGTACATCAGAAATGTGACGGCATATTCGAACTTTTAAACAGTTTGATGTGCACCCCACGTATTGTAAGTTACACAAGGAACATGTTATGCAATATACCACATATGTAGTGTTGCAATTAATATATTGCTGGACAGTATGAGTGGTATGATTACTTGTGGACAAAATATGCGAGCCCATCCTCATATATCAACAACATGTGCATTTTTTGTGCCCACATTTAAAATTACCTATGTGTCTCAGCCAGGTGGGCTGGGACCCAGGTTTATCAAGATATAGAGAGGGGCTCACCATATTTGCCAAAATGACAGCACGTATAGAAAGTCGCACGTATAGAAAAGAAACCGCAGGAAATACCATCCTGCATGCGGGATCCTGTCATTCTGCACACACTGTCAATAACATCCCTAGGGGTGAATATATCCGCGCCCTGCGTAACTGCTCCTCTAGTCAAACCTGTATTGAAGAAATGAAGACTGTTACCACTCGCCTCCTGGCCAGGAATTACCCTAATAGACTTCTAAATCGATCAAAGAATATGGTTTCCATTATGTCTCGGGATAATCTAATTTTCCCTAACAAAACGCCCAAGCTTGGTCATAAAGAAAAGCAACTTATTTTCTCTACGAGTTATAGCTGTGAATTTTCAAAAATATGTAATATTGTTAAAAAACATTTTCATCTTCTCAAATATGATCAAGTCTGGGGTGATGTTGTAAAAAGCGGTGTCAAATGTGTTGCCCGACGTGCTGTCACTTTGGCAAATATGGTGAGCCCCTCTCTATATCTTGATAAACCTGGGTCCCAGGGGCGGGGCTTAGGGGGTGGGCGGGGCTGACTGATTCACGTGCATAACAAAACACAAGGTGCATATTAAAATATATAACACGATATAATGACTATATAAACTGACTATGGTCTCTGCTGCACTGGTCTCTGCTGCACTGGTCTCTGCTGCACTGGTCTCTGCTGCACTGTACCGTATTTTTCGCCCTATAAGATGCACCTAGGTTTTAGAGGAGAACAATAAGAAAAAAAAATGTTTTTCATTACACCTCAGGTCAGACCAGCAATCAGACCCCCAATGTTAATCAGACCTCAGATCAGACCCCCAATGGCTCAGATCAACCCCCAAACCTTTAGCCATCTATCAGCCCCCAATGTAAGCCATAAACCCCCCCTAATGTCAGCCATAAACCCCCCCAATGTCACCCAAAACCCCCCCCCCCCCCAATGTCGGCCATAAACCGCCCCCCCAATGCCAGCCATAAGCCCCCCCAATGTCAGCCATAAGCCCCCCCAATGTCAGCCATAAGCCCCCCCAATGTCAGCCATAAGCCCCCCAATGTCAGCCATAAGCCCCCCATTAGCCCCTCATGTCAGCCATAAGCCCCCATTAGCCCCTCATGTCAACCATAAGCCCCCATTAGCCCCTCATGTCAGCAATAAACCCCCCATGTCAGCCATAAGCCCCCCATTAGCCCCTCATGTCAGCCATAAGCCCCCATTAGCCCCCCATGTCAGCCATAAGCCCCCATTAGCCCCTCATGTCAGCCATAAGCCCCCCAATAGCCCCTCATGTCAGCCCCAGGTCAGCCATCAGCCCCCAGTGCAAATAAAATAAAATAAACACTTACCTCTCCTGCTCCTGGTCACCACCGCGATCCTCTTCGTTCTGCTGTCGGCTGGCTGTGTATAGCGGCGCACAGTGTGAGGTCACAGAGAGACCTCACGCTGTGCGCAGCCGATAGCCGAGCCGAGGACCAGGAAGCGGTGAGTACAGATTCTTCACCGCTCCCTGTTCCATAATGGAAGCGCTTTATTAGTACAGCGTTAAAGACTGCCCGGCCCGGCGGTTGGGGGACCGCTGGTATATTGCATAACATGTTCCCTGTGTAACTTACAATACGTGGGGTGCACATCAAACTGTTTAAAAGTTCGAATATGCCGTCACATTTCTGATGTACCCCATGCTAAAATAAAAAATGTTTCCGCCGCAAGTCTGCATTTTGCTGCGGTTCATAATGGTAATACAGACAGCATGTCAGTACAAGGAGTAGAAAGGGTTAATAGACCAAGCCGAGGCGGTGATCACAAGAAAAAGCTGCTCAATCGTGAGTGCTTCTGGATTTTCAAATTAGGTTCACGGATACCATCAGGATTGAACCGGCGTCATGATACTATTCTACATTACTAATATTTAAACTTTTTTCTATTACTGTAACCTGTTGATTTTATCTTATTTTTCTATGTCTCTAGGCATGTTGTAACTGCTATGTACTTTACCTGTGGAGGATGTCATCAGGAGGTGCGTCTTGTACCTAACTGCGATCACCTGTTCCTGGTTGGTCTACTATTTAGTCTCGACTTCACCTCCTACTGATGCACATCATGACTAAGGATCCGCACCTATAGTGATCCGAAACCGGTCGATTTTCTTGCATTGCTGTATGTTGGTTTTTATCTGCACGGGATTTAAATAAAGCCTCAAGTATTCTCAGTGAAGCTGGACCGTTTTTCTTTTACATTTTGGCATTTGCTGGCGCCAAGGTTCAGGGCGAGGTCCGGGCTCCTGGCTTCCTGTGGATGAGCGCGACATTCTCCAGTGTTATTATGTGGTTACTATGTATAATTTGAGCACTGTATGGTGGTATTATTTGGTCACTAATATGTTAGTATTATTTGAGCACTATATAGTGGTATTATGTATTTACTCTATGTTGGGATTATTTGAGCACTGTATGGTGGTCACTATATGTTAGTATTGTATTTGGTCACTATGCTAGTATTATTTGAGCACTGTATGGTGGTATTATGTGGTCACTATGTATTATCTGAGCATTGTATGGTTGTATTATGTGGTCACTACCGTATTTTTCGCCCTATAAGACACACTCCCCCCCCCCCCCCCCCCCCCCCGCAAAAGTGGGAGGAAAATGGCAGTGTGTCTTATGAGGCGAATGCTGCCGTTTACACTGATACACCGCCGACCACATGCTGCACAGCGCGGCCGGCGTGTGTATCAGCGAGCAGGGAGGAGGGGCTGGGGGTCGGCATCTAGTTTTGTAATGGCAGCAGGGCCCGGTGCAGTCACTGTATTCTATTGCACCGGGCCCCGCTCACTGTACTGATCGTATCTACGGTAACTGCAGGCAATGTTTAACTATAGAATATGTTCGATCCAGCAGCTTGTACTTACGATCATAGCAGGCAGGAGGCTGGGCGGGCAGGCACTGGCAGCGTAACTTCCTACGTCACGTGCCTGCTCCGCCCACTTTATGAATGAAGCAGGCGGCGCGGGCACGTGACGTAGTGAGTTACGCTGCCAGTGCCCGCCCATCCTCCTGCCTCCTGCCTGCTATGGTCGTAAGTACAAGCTGCTGGATCGAACATATTCTATAGTTAAACATTGCCTGCAATTACCGTAGATACGATTAGTACAGTGAGCGGGGCTGCCATTAAAAAACTAGTGTAGATGCCAGCCCCCACCCCCTGTATTGGGGTTCATTCACAGTGGCTGACACTGTTATGGGGGGGGATCTGTGGATGTAAAATAGCATAAGATGCTATTTATCTGTCATCCACAGATTCCCCCCCATAGCAGTGTCAGCCACAGACGCCCCCATAACAGTGCCAGCCACAGACGCCCCCATAACAGTGCCAGCCACAGACGCCCCCATAACAGTGCCAGCCACAGACGCCCCCCATAACAGTGCCAGCCACAGACGCCCCCATAACAGTGCCAGCCACAGACGCCCCCATAACAGTGCCAGCCTCAGACGCCCCCATAACAGTGCCAGCCACAGATCCCCCATAACAGTGCCAGCCACAGATCCCCCATAACAGTGCCAGCCACAGATCCCCCATAACAGTGCCAGCCACAGATCCCCCATAACAGTGCCAGCCACAGATCCCCCATAACAGTGCCAGCCACAGATCCCCCATAACAATTGTCATTCACAGATCCCCCATAACAGTGTCATCCACAGGCTACCATTAGTTCAAAGCCCACCAAAAGCACACCTTTTGGTTCAAAATATTTTTTCTTATTTTCCTCCTCAAAAACCTAGGTGCGTCTTATGGGCAGATGCGTCTTATAGGGCGAAAAATACGGTATATGTTAGTATTATTTGAGCACTATATGGTGGTATTATGTATTTACTCTATGTTGGGATTATTATGTGGTCACTCCATGTTAGAATAACTACATAATACCACCATACAGTGCTCAAATACTACTAGCATAGAGTAACTACATAATACCACAATACAGTGTTCAAAAAATACTGTTAGTAGTATTATGTAGTCACTCTATGTTGGTAATTTTTGAGCACTGAATGGCGGTGTTTAGGCACTTTTCACACGACTTTGCAGTGTGCACACAAGGATTCTCTGTGGAACATTTCTCAGTGGAAACCTTGGTCGCATGAATCCCCTATAGGCAGCAGTGATACATGTTTACTGTGGGTGCCACCGTATGGAGTAGTGCAGTCTGCTACATTAATCCATACAGTAAAGAAAAAATGGAGACCAAGGCAGATACAGTACCTACCCAATAACTCTGTCAGTATAATGGAGGCCCATGGGTCTGTGTAATATACGCCCTGGAAGCATTCTCAGTGCATACAATAAATGTACAACGACCAACCGTCCTGTGTGGCCCTGCAGGGGTGTACACAAATCTTATAGGGCCCCACGCAAAGCACAACGACCCAGATTTCTGACAATTTTTTAACCTCCAACCATTCCTCTCCCCCCTCTTATCATACAGCACTATAAATGTTGGTGTTAGCCGCTAACCTTGTCCCCCGATTTCCCCCTGCCTACTGATCTATACCTTGAACATATTATGGACCACGGTTTTGTTCTTTTTTGGATTTGACGTTTTTGTTCTTATATCCATTTCACCCCTATTGCGTGATATTCCTCATTATGTTCCGGCCTCCTGCCTAGGGTCCACATTGATGTAAATGCCAAATCAATATTGTGCAATGGAAACAAAAGTGAACAAATTGGTGGCTCACCTATGAGCCACCTATGGATACGGTGCCCTCCTCTAGGATCACCCAAATCCAAAAAGTAATAGAAGAGAAAAGTGGTAGTGGAGGGGCACTCGGATATCAGGGAGCCCTGGACAACAGATTAGTCTAAAATTTTACATTTAATATACATCAATATAATAAATTGTACATAAACATAAAATAGATATGGCTATATAGCGATATTGCGCAATGGTGCACCAATGTTAAAGCTCCATTATACAGCCGTTCGAGAGCGCTCTTGTAGAAATGGATGGCTGATTATCCCAATGGAGCGAATTGTAAAACGTACCACCTGGTCAGGGGACGCTGAAAACAAGTGCCCCATACACTGCGTGCAGAATTATTAGGCAAATGAGTATTTTGACCACATCATCCTCTTTATGCATGTTGTCTTACTCCAAGCTGTATAGGCTCGAAAGCCTACTACCAATTAAGCATATTAGGTGATGTGCATCTCTGTAATGAGAAGGGGTGTGGTCTAATGACATAAACACCCTATATCAGGTGTGCATAATTATTAGGCAACTTCCTTTCCTTTGGCAAAATGGGTCAAAAGAAGGACTTGACAGGCTCAGAAAAGTCAAAAATAGTGAGATATCTTGCAGAGGGATGCAGCACTCTTAAAATTGCAAAGCTTCTGAAGCGTGATCATCGAACAATCAAGCGTTTCATTCAAAATAGTCAACAGGGTCGCAAGAAGCGTGTGGAAAAACCAAGGCGCAAAATAACTGCCCATGAACTGAGAAAAGTCAAGCGTGCAGCTGCCAAGATGCCACTTGCCACCAGTTTGGCCATATTTCAGAGCTGCAACATCACTGGAGTGCCCAAAAGCACAAGGTGTGCAATACTCAGAGACATGGCCAAGGTAAGAAAGGCTGAAAGACGACCACCACTGAACAAGACACACAAGCTGAAACGTCAAGACTGGGCCAAGAAATATCTCAAGACTGATTTTTCTAAGGTTTTATGGACTGATGAAATGAGAGTGAGTCTTGATGGGCCAGATGGATGGGCCCGTGGCTGGATTGGTAAAGGGCAGAGAGCTCCAGTCTGACTCAGACGCCAGCAAGGTGGAGGTGGAGTACTGGTTTGGGCTGGTATCATCAAAGATGAGCTTGTGGGGCCTTTTTCGGGTTGAGGATGGAGTCAAGCTCAACTCCCAGTCCTACTGCCAGTTTCTGGAAGACACCTTCTTCAAGCAGTGGTACAGGAAGAAGTCTGCATCCTTCAAGAAAAACATGATTTTCATGCAGGACAATGCTCCATCACACGCGTCCAAGTACTCCACAGCGTGGCTGGCAAGAAAGGGTATAAAAGAAGAAAATCTAATGACATGGCCTCCTTGTTCACCTGATCTGAACCCCATTGAGAACCTGTGGTCCATCATCAAATGTGAGATTTACAAGGAGGGAAAACAGTACACCTCTCTGAACAGTGTCTGGGAGGCTGTGGTTGCTGCTGCACGCAATGTTGATGGTGAACAGATCAAAACACTGACAGAATCCATGGATGGCAGGCTTTTGAGTGTCCTTGCAAAGAAAGGTGGCTATATTGGTCACTGATTTGTTTTTGTTTTGTTTTTGAATGTCAGAAATGTATATTTGTGAATGTTGAGATGTTATATTGGTTTCACTGGTAAAAATAAATAATTGAAATGGGTATATATTTGTTTTTTGTTAAGTTGCCTAATAATTATGCACAGTAATAGTCACCTGCACACACAGATATCCCCCTAAAATAGCTAAAACTAAAAACAAACTAAAAACTACTTCCAAAAATATTCAGCTTTGATATTAATGAGTTTTTTGGGTTCATTGAGAACATGGTTGTTGTTCAATAATAAAATTAATCCTCAAAAATACAACTTGCCTAATAATTCTGCACTCCCTGTATAGGAATGGATCAGTAGTAGATGATAAGATCATGTCCACTAAATAGTAGGAGCGTACCACTTGTCACCTGTTATAACAGATATGTCCGTATCTTGAGTGTCTCAACCATATATAATCACCAGGCAATGATATTGTGATAAGCAGTATACATTACCGCCGGATGCTGGGTACCTTCTTTCCCTGCCGCCTTGACTCACTTCGGCGTTCCGTGTGGTCTTGCTGTCTTAGCGCGGCATCCCACATGACCTAGCGGTGACTCACGTGATTTGAATTTATCCACGTGATCGGCGGATCATACGCTGGGAGGGATCAGATGTTAAATTCCATGTCTCCAGGTGAAGTCTGTGTACAGCAGAGAACCCTTTGCTCCTGGGTCACCAATAGATGAATATTGTTAGGCTTATGGTAAACCGTAAAAGGTTGAGTCCACATAAGTATGTTGCTTGCTACTCCGAACAGACCATACGCGTTTCGGGGTACCTCCCCTTCCTCAGTGGTGGTGTTGTGCAATGCAGTCTTTAATAAAACTCTTTTGAAACATAAAAAAAGTCACTCAGCCTCATATCTGATTACAATGCCAGAAAAAATGGAGCTGGTGCTTCAAAAATATGGTGTTCATTCTGCGCCATATTTCTCAGTGTATTTACACTAGACAACCAGCGTAAACGCACTGATAAATCTCCATCCATAAATCACTACTTCCCTACACACAACATATTAATAAACCTGTCCGATTGAAGCCACCACTAGGGGGAGCTCAGTGCTTGGGAATTGACTGCAATGGAAATTATACTAATATCTTTGCACTGAGATCCCCCTAGTGGCGGCTGCATGAAAATGCCTGTTTTGCTACCCTAGAACCTGGCCCTGTGGACAGCTCAGCTCAACAGTTTTTGATGTGGATAGAAATGTTTAGCACTTTTGTAAGGGCTTGTTCACATTTCCATGTCCGTTAGATGTGGCTTTCACAGACCCATAGACTTCAATGGGAATGCAAGTCTCTGTGATTTTTCAACCGCCCCACAATTCCACGGTCAGTGGAAAACCACTGATGTGTAAAGAAGCACATTATAATCAGTGGGTACGTGCACTGTCCATGAAAAACGCCCCTAGCACACGTCATTGAAATACGGAAATGTGAACGAGGCCTTAGTCTTGCAAAAAGTGCCTTTGAGCTTTCATGAACTTTTGGACTCAAATCCCCAAAACGCTTGAAACTACCACAGTCCTCACTGCAGAATTGTGGACATATTCTTCCAGCAATGCACGTAGGACCCCACAGATTTCTATGGTACAAGACATCAGGTATATGGGGGAGGGGGGGGGGCTGTTGTAGATACTGAATAATCCCTTTAACAGTTATCAGAGCTGGGTTACATGACCTGGGCAGATTTGTATACCCTGAAAGTTCCATTCAATGACAGCACGCTCTTGAACACCATGAGGAACTGATACAGAGTCACTTCCTGATTGATGGGGGCCCCGACGGCAGGTATGCTTTGAATAAAGGGGCCACACAGTTTTCACCGACACAGAAATGCTCCTGGCTACCTGCTATGAATGGAGCACTTCTATGCAGGAGGCTCGCTCCCATAGTTATGTCGGACCCCCACTAATAATAATATGGCATATCCTGCCAGTCTTCCGTAACATTAGAAGATGAGAGTACAAGCTTAAAGGGTTTTCTGGTCCCTTTATATTGATGTCCTGTCTTCAAGATGGGCCATCAATATCAGATCGGCGGGGGTCCGACGCCGTGTAGCCCCACCAATCAGCTTTATTGCAGTAGTTCTGGTGCTTGAACCCTGTGACGGAGAACTCCATCTGCATACGGCCGCGCTGCTCCCATTGAATTGAATGCCACAGTAACCAGATCTATCCGCCACACAATGGACGGAGGCTTCAACAGTAAGTACATGCAATAAAGGTCTCTTTTTCTGGGGGTTTGGTGATTACTGTAGCCTGTAGTGCATAGGCACAAAGGTAAATCCTGTTCGTGACGCCACTTTTGCAGTGGCCAGGTGCGGGTGGTTAATGTTCTGTATTTGTCGTGACGCCAATTGCAGCCTGTGCAGGGTACTATCCCAGGGCCCTTCCAAGGTGTTATAACGCGAGTCCCAGATTAGGAATGCCAGAGTGGTGTAATGGCCTATAATGTCTCTATAGGGTGTTGATAATTCTGTCACAGTGTCTCCTACCTGGGTACGGCCGGACTCCTGGCTCCTGGCTCACTTGCAATAAATTTGAGTGTAGTGATAGTAGGAGTAATAGAGGAATTTTGCAGTAGAAATGATGTCCAGACCTTTAGATGAAGTTCAAACGTTTCTTTACTTGATCTAACTTGTATCCAAGCAGTATACAGCTTTGGTCTCTTGGTCCCAGCAGGTTTTGGCAAGGATTGGCAGGAATAAATACTTCTGCTTTAAATTTGGAGCTTCCAGGATAAGTCGTCTGCTTGGTATCTCTGTAATTGTGACAGGAATTAATCTTCTGCACTTTTCTGTAACTTCTGCTGTATGGGGTCAGACCAGCTGAGGAGAAATGGCTTCGCCTAGGTCTCTGGACTTAACTCACAGATGATTTCTCAGGGGATGCTTTCTTCCTGGAACTCTGGAGTTTGTAGTTAGTTTTCTGCTTCTTCATCCAGCTAAGGCTGAAGGTGCTCAGACTGGGAATATGACCAAGGCTCAGCCGAGCCAAGGTCCTTGCTGTCTGACCTATGCAGGGGGTAACTAAATCTGGATCTAACTGATTTTTCCCTCCCTTGCTGCAGGAAGATGGAATAGTCCACCTCTCTTCAGCAGTGGGGCAGAATAGAACAGGATTGTTCCACTCTGAACTGCCATAGCATTAAAACTATGTCTACCAATGATGCTGCCCCCTGCTTGTATACCAGGAAAATGACTTGAACAATTGCATTTAACATAGATTTATGCACATTTGTGGAGGACATAAGCAAAATCACACCTGATGTGTAAAAGCTCTTAGAAGATAGTAGCGGTGTAGTGGCGTGTAGTAATACAACTCTGGGGTGTTACAATTGTGCTGCTAACTTTTTATGCCGCCCCTAAGACTCAGGAGGAGAGTAGGTTACACTACCTGGACTTTAGAAGATGATGCCTTTTACATTACCTAGAAGTGACTAAGGAGTGGAGGAGATCCCCTTCTCTTTTTGTCCTCTTTTCTGGGAGAAACAAAGGAAAGGTAGCCTCTAAGTGTTCTTTGGCTAGAATCTAGATGGATTAGATGTGTTATCTCTCTAGCTTACACTTTGTCTGGTGTTCCTCCTCCTAGCACATTCTACTAGATCTGTCTCTACCTCTAGGTTGAAAGATCTGATGTTTTTTCCATTGAGCAGATTTGCAAAGCTGCCACGTGGTCCTCTCCTTCCACCTTCTACAAGCACTATCGTCTTCAACTAAATTCTTCCTCTGATCTCCTGTTTGGTACCAGGGTTCTTCAGGTAGTGTCCCACCCATAAGCAAGGGGTGTTGTCTGTAATCTCTCTCTGTGGTGCTGTCGTGGGGGAAGGGAAACATGATGATTACACTTACCGGTAATCGAATTTTCCAGACCCCACGACAGCACCCTTCCTTATTCCCTCCCTTTGGGTTTTTCCTGGTTCTTTTCTCATGCACTGAGTGTAGCAAATAATTTTATGTGTATATTGGATAAACTACCTTGGGTTGGAGTCCCTCTCATGCTCTGTAAACCACTGAGGTGGTAGAGGGGCTCCACCCTTTTATTTCTGCAGGTTTCCTGTCCCTGGGGGGATATCCCCTCTCTCCGTGGTTCTGTCGTGGGATCTGGAAAATCCCATTACCGGTAAGTGTAATCATCATTTTTGCTCTTTATTTCATTTAATGTATGTATGCAGGGGCGTAGCTGGAGGTTCATAGGCCCTGGTGCAAGAGTTTAGCTTGGGCCCCGTCCCTCAGTGCTTGTTGGCAAGGGGCAGGGGAGCACATAGCCTTCCTGCTGCCTGAGGCAAACATTGAAAGGGCACCCCCTCATGCCAAATTTTTAACCTAACCCCTTCCCTCCAGCCAGAGGTGTAAATTGACCAGTATGTACTTTCTATAATGCCAGTGTCTTATGTGGCACAAGGGTCTTTGGGCCCCCTTAGGCTCCTGGGCCCGGTAGCGACTGCTACCTCTGCACCCCCTATAGCTACGCCCCTGTATCTATGTCATTTCTTTTCAGTTCTGTTCACACAGAATATGTCATTCTTAGAAATGGTTTTAATAACTCATCTATGTGCATAATGGCTTACACTAAGCATTCATTATAATGCCTGATTTTTTAATTTGTTTCCGTCACATTGTATTGCATAGTGTTCCTACCTAATGTCAAGATGAAACTGTTCATTTTATTCTTGTCAATTATTTCAATAAAGAAAAAGAGATTACAAAAAATAATACTAACATAGAGCGACCACATACTACCCCCATAAAGTGTTCAAACATTATTAACAGTCCCCACATACCACCATACACTGACCAAAAAATACCAACATGGTGACCACATATTACTACCCTAAAGTGCTCAAATAATATCACCATACATAAAATAATCTAGTAATAGTGCTACATTATGGATCCATGGTGGTCACAGGCATGGGGTGTCGGCCTATCATGGTGCTGCCTTCGACGTCGGGGTGGCACTTTTATTTGAGCAGACCCTCCAGAAGAAGAAGCAGAGCCGCTGACAGCCTCATTTCTAGTGTTTTGTTCTGTATTGTTCGGTTTTGTTCTTCACTCCTTGTAGTGTGAAATAATTGCACTGGGGGGCGCTCCATTATTGTCCGTCCCCCCCCCCCTGAACTCCTCTACCGTAATGTGCACAAGGCGCTGCTTCCTAGTTGGCGTTCTCTAGCGCCGTCTTCCAGTAAAACATTGCGAAACGCTCACAATGTGTAATGTGGGAGGCCGGACGCTGCTCCTCTCACTGATTTCCGCTTTATAAAAAGAGGACAATGGCAGATAAGGGTGCGGCTGATAAACTACACCGAATCAATTACAAATGCAATGGTACTGTCGCTTTAAGAGGTTGAGCAATTCATGGCGGTTATAACACGCGGTGGCACCCCGCTGTCCGGCCTCAATCCTCACAGAGACCTTCACCAATCTCTCCACACCCGGCAAATAGGGGAGATTTGGTAAACTGGTAAAGTAGAACTGGCTCAGTTGCCCATAGCAACCAATCAGATTCCTCCTTTCATTTTTCATAGCTCCTTTGGAAAATAAAGGAATCAATCTAATTGGTTGCTATGGGCAACTAAGCCAGTTTTCCTTTACACCAGTTTTGATAAATCTCTCCCCCCCCCCCCAATCTCTCTATCAAGGGCCCCGATGTTACACTTTAGCCACTACAATTATGAATAATAATTTTTATTGGATTTTCAATAAGACAGTAAAAGTGGTTTTGCTTTACATCACAAGTGACATCTAAAATAATAGTAGTGTAAAAGTACATGTGACAGAGTAGAACAGTTTGATCCAAAACGTAAACTCCAACAGTTCACATAATAATAACAGTAACAGTACGGCATAGCTTTCCGAGGAAAAGCAAACCATCAGCCTGCATTCCCCAGAAGGTCGTAACATCTTGTTGGGAACAGATACAAAAGGAAAGAGGTAAAAAGGTAGGGACAGGTGAAAAACAAATAGAGAACATCTCTCTTTCAGACGGTGCTTCTTCCTTGAAGTTTCTCAGAAGATACAAGAGTTACCAATTATGGGGTATGAAGTGGGTGTAATAACCAAGGGGTCCATGTGTTATCCCTTTTTTGGAGGTTTATGATAGAAGGCGGGAGAGTTCTTTCGTATCTACAAGTGGTGTTCACTGCAAGTATGACCTCCTGTATATTTGGGAGGTCGGCTGACTTCCAATGACGAGTAATTACTAATTTGGCACTTAATAGAATGTCAGGGGCCCCCAGAGCAAATAGCTTGGGGGACACATGGTGGCCTAGTCACTGTCATGTTAAATTGAAGGTATAATGGTTTGGTCCATATGGCTATGTATTCTATATGGCCGGTTTGGCGTCTCCCCCCTTTTTGTGTGTTCCCACCCTCTTGTGTTTCAGTGGTACTTACCGGCCTGGTCATCTGGAGGTCAACTGTGTGAGTGGTTAATTCTGGTCCTGTCCAGTTCTGAGGCGGGAAGATTCTGTGTTTCTGATTGGTGCAGGAGGTAAACGGCGGGAAGATTCTCCTTTATATTGGAGTGTTCCGCTGGGGTCTGTGCCTGTGAAGAAGGGAAGAAGACCTGGATCAGCGCCCCATCCCCCCCTTAATTTTGTTTGTCACAATGTTTATTAGTGGGAGTTTGTTGCCCAGCTAATGCTGGGTGGACTGGTAGTTATAGTTTGCTGGAAGTTTAATTGGTGATTTTATATGGGATGAATTTTAATTGATTAATGCTAATTATTTATTGTATAAATAAACATAGCGGCCATTTATTTCCACATAGATTGTGTCTGTGTGTTTATTTTATTAAGGTTGGGTTGATGACTATGTGACTTGGGCCACCATGTGTCCTACCAGATTAATATGTGATCTGTGAAGATGGTGAACACATATAAACAAGAGAGCCAATGCTGGAGTGGGAATAATGGAAATTGAAGTGATTTGAGATATCAGGTCAAATACTCATGCCCACAGAATATGAAGTAGTGTGCCAGTGGCACCACATTCCCTCCAGCAGCAATCTGCTGTCCCGGGGTACATACGGCTCAGCCTATCAGGAGTTAGGTACCATCGGAGGAGAGTTTTCACTCCTGCTTTATGATGTGTGACACATTTAAAGTTAGTCGAGAGGAAGCTTATAGCTTGGGACCATTCATCTTCCTGATATGATTGCCCAAGGTCCTTTTCCCATGCTAGAATGGGATTGGATTTGACAAACGTCGCTTTATCACCAATTAGGTCGTATATATATATCTGGTGGTGTGCCTTTTATGTAAAGAAGGGTTATGGAAATATCAGGGTTAGTACTTGGAGGTATTTTAACATTTGTGTCAAAGTAGTGTCTCACCCTCAAATAATTATAGAACTCTCTATGAGGGATATGGAAAAGATCTTGTATGGATTTGAAGGGGAGCAGTGAGTTTCCTTGGATAATCTGATCTAAAGTATTGATTCCCGCTGTTCGCCAGACAGATAAATCAAGATCTTCAATGCTCCCCTCTGGGACATATGTTGAGATGAGATTATATAGGGATTTACCCTGTTCCCCGTAGGAACGGTGGAGATGTTGCCATACTGACCCAGCATGGGTTACTGTGAGGAGCATGGCCCTGGAGGGTCTGGGAGCCCATAATAGATGTACCAGATAGTCTTTCAGGGAGCCTTTATAGACTATCACTCAATTTGAATCCATGATTTATCAGACGTAGTACTACACCATTCCCTAAGGAACGAAAGGCTTATGGCATTATAGTAGTCTCTAATGGAGGGTAGTCCCAAACCCCCTGCTCCCCTTCTCCGTATCATCAAGTTGTGGGCTATTCGGGGCCGACTTGGTTTCCAAAGGTACAAACCGGATTCCAAAAAAGTTGGGACACTATACAAATCGTGAATAAAAACTGAATGCAATGATGTGGAGGTGCCAACTTCTAATATTTTATTCAGAATAGAACATAAATCACGGAACAAAAGTTTAAACTGGGAAAATGTACCATTTTAAGGGGAAAATATGTTGAATCAGAATTTCATGGTGTCAACAAATCCCCAAAAAGTTGGGACAAGGCCATTTTCACCACTGTGTGGCATCTCCCCTTCTTCTTACAACACTCAACAGACGTCTGGGGACCGAGGAGACCAGTTTCTCAAGTTTAGAAATAGGAATGCTCTCCCATTCTTGTCTAATACAGGCCTCTAACTGTTCAATCGTCTTGGGCCTTCTTCGTTGCACCTTCCTCTTTATGATGCGCCAAATGTTTTCTATAGGTGAAAGATGTGGACTGCAGTCTGGCTATTTCAGTACCCGGATCCTTCTCCTACGCAGCCATGATGTTGTGATTGATGCAGAATGTGGTCTGGCATTATCTTGTTGAAAAATGCAGGGTCTTCCCTGAAAGAGATGACGTCTGGATGGGAGCATATGTTGTTCTAGAACCTGAATATATTTTTCTGCATTGATGGTGCCTTTCCAGACATGCAAGCTGCCCATGCCACACGCACTCATGCAACCCCATACCATCAGAGATGCAGGCTTCTGAACTGAGCGTTGATAACAACTTGGGTTGTCCTTGTCCTCTTTGGTCCGGATGACATGGCGTACCAGATTTCCAAAAAGAACTTCGAATCGTGACTCGTCTGACCACAGAACAGTCTTCCATTTTGCCACACTCCATTTTAAATGATCCCTGGCCCAGTGAAAACGCCTGAGCTTGTGGATCTTGCTTAGAAATGGCTTCTTCTTGTGTTTGTGTTCACTGACAATGGTTTCTCGAAGTATTCCTGAGCCCATTCTGTGATTTCCTTTACAGTAGCATTCCTGTTTGTGGTGCAGTGTCGTTTAGGGGCCCGGAGATCACGGGCATCCAGTATGGTTTTACGGCCTTGACCTTTACGCACAGAGATTGTTCCAGATTCTCTGAATCTTCGGATGATGTTATGCACAGTTGATGATGATAGATGCAAAGTCTTTGCAATTTTTCGCTGGGTAACACCTTTCTGATATTGCTCCACTATATTTCTGCGTAACATTGTGGGAATTGGTGATCCTCTACCCATCTTGGCTTCTGAGAGACACTGCCACTCTGAGAAGCTCTTTTTATACCCAATCATGTTGCCAATTGACCTAATTAGTGTTATTTGGTCTTCCAGCTCTTCGTTATGCTCAAATTTACTTTTTCCAGCCTCTTATTGCTACTTGTCCCAACTTTTTTGGGATTTGTTGACACCGTGAAATTTTGAATCAACGTATTTTTCCTTTAAAATGATACATTTACTCGGATTAAACATTTGATCTGTCATCTACGTTCTATTACAAATAAAATATTGACATTTGCCATCTCCACATCATTGCATTCAGTTTTTATTCACAATTTGTTTAGTGTCCCAACTTTTTTGGAATCCGGTTTGTATTTGTTCAGGATATTTTGTGCATTCCTACAGAAGGATTCAGGTATAGGTATTGGAAGGGCTCTAAAGATGTATAGTAGCTTGGGTAATGTCATCATTTGAAACGAGGCTATTCTGCCCACCCATGAAATATCTTTAAAGGGAGTCTGTCACCTCCATATGGCCATATGCAGTGCTTACATGGCTCTGTAGAAAACCTATACAGGATTGTAATGGTACCTTTGTTCTTTTCTTTAGACTTGCACAAGCAAGAAAAACTGAGTTTAATTCATATGCAAATGAGCACTCGCAAGTGCCCAGGGGCGGCTTTCAGTGTGTAGGTGCCCAGGCTGCCCTGCCTTGTTTTCACTTTACTCCTCCCCAGCCTCTTCCTTTGCCCGCCCTCCAAATCCTTTACGTCATCGCTAGGTCCGGCCAAGATCCCACGCCTGTGCACTGCTTCGCCAGGCTGGGGCATGCGCACGGTGATGCCCATTGTGGCCACTGCATCGCTTCACCTAGTGCGCATGCCCTCGGCCAGACCGATCGATGAGGCAAGAGACTTGAAGGGGGGGCAAAGGAAGAGGCTGGGGAGAAGTAAAATGAAAAGAAGGCAGAGCAGCCTGGGCACCTACACACTGAACGCCGCCCCTGGGCACTTGCGAGTGCTCATTTGCATATGAATTAAACTCAGTTTTTCCTGCTGGTGCAAGTCTAAAGAAAAGAACAAAGGTACTGTTACAATCCTGTATAGGTGTGCTACAGAGCCATGTAAGCACTGTATATGGCCATATGGAGGTGACAGACTCCCTTTAATCGCAAAGCTATTAAGGTCTTGAGTTAGAGTAGAGATGAGGGGCTCAAAAGTATGTTTATATTGGAGAGAGCTAGGGGAGGTGAGTTTGACTCCCAAGTAAGTTAGCTCTGAGGTTTGCCAGTCTAGGGGGTATTTATTCTTCAGATGTCTAATTTCGGAGAGAGGGGTATTAATACGAAGGACCTGAGATTTTGATTGTAACGGACCGTTTCAGCAGACAAGGGGTTAAAATCCGTTTAGGCGATATGCCCCTTTCTGAGGGACAGGCACAGCTACTGCAGGACACCAACCTCCCGAACTGAATACAAAGTAGCACTCCAAACTGGAACCTCACGAATAGCTGCTAGCAGACGAACAGGAATCAGCTTACACTTCTGGCAATCGGTCTTCTAACAGCATACAGTGAATCCCCCAATAACGAGATAAGGCTCCGTGTTGAGGGTCAAGCAGTGGTCTGACTGTACTTCACGTACAGCCTCTTTTATTCATAAACCACAAACATAGTACTGCCCACAGGGGTTTGAAATGCAACCAATCAGTAATTTACAACACATACAATGTAAGTACAGCCCATCTGGTGTACACGCCCCTAGGGGACCAGAATGAAGACTGTGACATAGGACAGATAAACAGCACTGTAGGATACACAGAGACAATACATCCCCACAATGCATCATGGTTTCCTCCTCTCTCCCCTGGAGACACCCGAGGCGTAATCCAATTATCTCTCAAGACAAAGAGAAGTCACCAATACACATGTGCAGACAATAGGACAGACATCACCCTTTAAACACACAATGGGACAATGGCACAATAGAAACACACACAGCATTTTCCTCCCAAGCTGACAAGTTACACTTATTATAAATTGTTACAACTTTGTGAGTTTACATTGGCCATACATATAACTTACATCAATTTAAACAGTATAACTTGGGGACAAACCTATCCAAAATTCACTTGAATAGGTTCAGGGGTTTAAAAGTTAGTATATGGCCCATAATCCAGGGGCAAGAGGCCAGCAGCCAGTCCTCTCCAAAACCCAGTGGAGAGGTTGGTTTCGCCACATTGATTGATTGACCTTATAGTAGGACAGCGAGCCAAAGTGAGATATAATCTGCAGTGCATTCCCGAGGGACTTGGTCAGGTTTGTTAAGGTAAGTGCCGTATTTTTCGCCCTATAAGGCGCACCGGCCCATAAGATGCACCTAGGTTTTAGGGGAGGATAATAAGAAAAAAATATTTTCCATTACACCTCAGGTCAGACCAGCAATCAGACCCCCAATGTTAATCAGACCTCAGCTCACAGCCCCAATCAGACCCCCAATGTTAATCAGACCTCAGATCAGCCCCCCATGTCAGCCATAATGCCCCCATGTCAGCCATCATGCCCCCATGTCAGCCATCATGCCCCCATGTCAGCCATCATGCCCCCATGTCAGCCATCATGCCCCCATGTCAGCCATCATGCCTCCATGTCAGCCATCAGCCCCCCATTGTCAGCCATCATGCCCCCCCATGTCAGCCATCAGCGCAAATAAAATAAAAATAACTTACCTCTCCTGCTCGAGGACGCCGCTGCTCCTCACCACCTGCGCTCTCTCTCTTTTTCATGGTTCTCGGTTATCAGCTGTGAAGGCTGCGCACAGTGAGGTCACATGGACACCCAGGAAGCGGTGAGTACAGATCCTTCACCACTTCCTGGTCCTCAGGTATTAATGAAACGCTTCCAAAATGGAAGGGCTTCATTAGTATTCGCCCCATAAGACACAGGGGCATTTCCCCCCCACTTTGGGGGAAAAAACTGCGTCTTATGGTGCAAAAAATATGGTAATGTCGTCTGCATAAAGTGAAATAGTATGGGTGGTTGAAACTAGTGCAAACCCCTCTATCTCATCTGTGCTTCTTACATGTTGTGCCAGAGGTTCTAAGGCTAGAATAAAAAGAAGGGGCAATAGTGGACAACCTTGACGAGACCCATTGGTGATAGGAAAACCGATGGATAGTACCCCATTCACAAAAACCTTCGCGGTCGGGTTGGAGTATAAACTAGATATAGCACTTAGGATGGGACCATTAAAACCCAATGAGTCTAAAACCGAAAAGACATATGGCCAGTGCCTTCTCGGCGTCCAGGGTTACCGCCAACATAGGAGAACCATGTACTTCTGCATAGTTGAATAGATCCAACACTCTGCGAATATTATCAGAGGCTAAACGTCCTTTAATGAAGCCTGATTGATCAGAGTTGATCAATGATGGGAGAACTGGGGATGGTCTGGAAGCAACTAATTTAGCAAAGATCTTAATGTCTGAATTTAGCAGGGAGATGGGTCTAAAGTTTGTGGAGTGTCATTACCCGGTTTAGGGAGAGTAATAATTAAGGCCTGTAGCATATATATATATATCATATTGGAAGGGTATGACCGTCATACAATGTTGAAAAATAGATAGTAAGTGGGGGGATAACAAGGAATGAAACTGCTTGTAATACTCATTTGAAAGGCCATCAGGGCCAGGGGTTTTCCCTGAAGGGAGGGATGAAATAAATTTTTGGAGCTCTGTTTCAGTAAGAGGGGCATTGAGATCCTCCAGCTCGGTGGGTGATAGGGAAGGGATTGAGGCTTTTGCTAAGAATTCCGCAACTAGAGTGGTGTAGTTGTCAGGCAGGGTGATATTGTCTTTAACCCCTTAAGGACTCAGCCCTATTTCAACTTAAGGACTTGGCCATTTTTTGCAAATCTGACCAGTGTAACTTTAAGTGCTGATAACTTTAAAACGCTTTGACTTACCCAGGCCTGACACTGCTAAAATTGGGTCAAAAAAGTTGCATAAAAAAATACCATACTGTATTTACCAAAAATTTAGAAAAATTAGCAAATTTCAAAGTTTCAGTTTCTCTACTTCTGTAATACATAGTAATACCCCCAAACATTGTGATGACTTTACATTCCCCATATGTCTACTTCAGGTTTATAGCATTTTGGGAATGATATTTTATTTTTTGGGGATGTTACAAGGCTTAGAAGTTTAGAAGCAAATCTTGAAATTTTTCAGAAATTTATAAAAACCCAATTTTTAGGGACCACTACAGCTCTGAAGTCACTTTGCGAGGTTTACATAATAGAAACCACCCAAAAATGACCCCATTCTATAAACTACACCCCTCAAGGTATTCAAAACTGATTTTACAAACTTCGTTAACCCTTTAGGTGTTGCACAAGAGTTATTGGCAAATGGGGATGAAATTTGAGAATTTCATTTTTTTGCCTAATTTTCCATTTTAACCCATTTTGTCCACTAACAAAGCAAGGGTTAACAGCCAAACAAGACTGTATCTTTATTGCCCTGACTCTGCCGTTTACAGAAACACCCCATATGTGGCCGTAAACTACTGTACGACCACACAGCGGGGCGTAGAGTGAAAGGTGCGCCGTTTGGTTTTTGAAAGGCAGATTTTGCTGGACTAGTTTTTTGACACCATGTCCCATTTGAAGCCCCCCTGATGTACCCCTAGAGTAAAAACTCCATAAAAGTGACCCCATCTAAGAAACTACACCCCTCAAGGTATTCAAAACTGATTTTACAAACTTTGTTAACCCTTTAGGTGTTGCACAAGATTTAATGGAAAATAGAGATACAATTTCAAAATTTCACTTTTTTGGCAGATTTTCCATTTTAATATTTTTTTTCCAGTTACAAAGCAAGGGTTAACAGCCAAACAAAACTCTTTATTTATGGCCCTGATTCTGTAGTTTACAGAAACACCCCATATGTGGTTGTAATTTGCTGTACGGGCACACGGCAGGGGGCGCAGAAGGAAAGGAATGCCATACGGTTTTTGGAAGGCAGATTTTGCTGGACTGTTTTTTTTGACACCATGTCCCATTTGAAGCCCCCCTGATGCACCTCTAGAGTAGAAACTCCAAAAAAGTGACCCCATTTTAGAAACTACGGGATAGGGTGGTAGTTTTTTTGGTACTAGTTTAGGGTACATATGATCTTTGGTTGCTCTATATTACACTTTTTGTGCGGCAAGGTAACAAGAAATAGCTTTTTTGGCACGATTTTTTTTTGTTATTTACAACATTCATCTGACAGGTTAGATCATGTGGTAATTTTATAGAGCAGGTTGTCACGGACGCGGCGATACCTAATATGTATACAATTTTTTTTATTTATGTAAGTTTTACACAATGATTTCATTTTTAAAACAAAAGAATGTTTTAGTGTCTCCATAGTCTAAGAGCCATCGTTTTTTCAGTTTTTGGGTGATTATCTTAAGTAGGGTCTCATTGATTGGCACTATTTTGGGGTGCATATGACTTTTTGATCGCTTGCTATTACACTTTTTGTGACTTAAGATGACAAAAAATGGCTTTTTTTACACCGTTTTTTTTTTTTTACGGTGGTCATCTGAGGGGTTAGGTCATGTGATTTTTTTATAGAGCAGACGCGTCGATACCTAATATGTATACTTTTTTTTATTTATTTAAGTTTTACACAATAATTTCATTTTTGGAACAAAAAAAATCATGTTTTAGTGTTTCTATAGTCTACGAGCCATAGTATTTTCAGTTTTTGGGCGATTATCTTGGGTAGGGTATGATATTTGCGGGATAAGATGACGGTTTGATTGGTACTATTTTGGCGTACATGCGACTTTTTTGATCACTTTTATTACCTTTTTTGGGAAGTAAGGTGGGCAAAATTTAAATTTTCTCATAGTTTTTATTTTTTTATTTTTAAGGCGTTCACCGTGCGGGGAAAATAACATGACCATTTTATAGATCAGGTCGTTACGGACGCGGCGATACCTAATATGTGTAGTGTATTTTATTTTTATTTTTTTTATTCAGTGATAAATGTGTTTTTTTTTTATCTTAACTTTTTTCACTTTTTTTTTACATTTTTTTGACCCAGACCCACTTGGTTCTTGAAGATCCAGTGGGTCTGATGTCTGTATAATACAGTACAGTACACTATATAGGGTACTGTACTGTATTTTACTTACACTTTGTCTGAACAGATCTATGCCTTTAGCACAGATCTGTTCAGCACCATGGACAGCAGGATGCCTGAGAAGCCATGGGAACCTTGCCATGGGAACCTTCCCCATCTGCTCAGTTGTAGCCACAACTTCGCAGACGGGGAAGGGGAAGGACGGGGCTGTCTGGGGGCTGTCTCCCTCTCCATCGGGGGGCTGCAAAGGCACAGCAGCCCCCCGATGGGAGAGGGAGGGTGCTCCCTGAGCTGTTAACCTTTTCCATACAGCGGTCCGTACGGACCGCGGTATGGAAAGGGTTAAACGGCTGACATCGCATCACCGATGTCAGCCGTTTATACCAGGGTGTCAGCAATGTGCTGACACCCTGGTATACCACTGCACACCAACAAATTTTCAAGGGGAGGCGGGCGGGGGATCGCAATCCCGCCTGCCGCACCGCCCGCCTCCTGCACCGCCCGCACCGCCTGCAACACCCCCCCCTGCACCACCCGCCCACATAAAATCATTCAGGGGTGCAGGGGGGGTTAATAAAACTTTATTTGGGGCATTTTAAAGTTTGATCCGCGCGGTCAGAGACCACGGGGATCAGAATCGGCAGAAAGCGCAGCAAACCGCAGGTCTGAATTGACCTGCGGTTTGCTGCGATCGCCGATACGGGGGGGTCACATCGGCGTTGTGGCAGGATGCCGGCTGAATGATTTCAGCCGGCATCCCGTTCGGATTAACCCCCGCAGCGCCGCAATCTCATTTTAAACTCATGACGTACTGGTACGTCATGCGTCCCTAAGGGGTTAAGATTATAGAGTTTCATGTAGTAGAGCCGAAATTGTTCAGCAATATCTCTTGGGTCTGTTAGTTTTGCACTTGTTTGGGGGTGAGTTATGTATGGGATCCTGGATTTAGTTTGTTGAGCTTTAAGTTGTCTAGCTAGTAATCTTCCAGCCTTATTGCCTTGCGCATAGTATTTGGATTTTAGCCTAAGTAGTCCCCTTCCGTAATCATGCATTAACGGTGATCTCAGGTTATCTCTTTCCATTCTCAATTCTTCCGAAGTTTGGGGGTCTGGTTTTTGTTTATTCACTTTTTCTAGTTTAGAGATTTTGTCCACTATTACCTTGACTGCCAACTCCCTTCTTTTCTTTTCTTTGTGGTCATTTTTGATGAGCAGACATCTAACAATAGCTTTGTGTGCCTGCCAACTATGAAGGGGTCTGATATGGAATTCACATTAGGCCTCTTTCACACTACAGTATGTCCATTTCAGTGTTTTGCGTTCCGTTTTTCACGGATCCGTTTTTCCGTTTTTTTTTGTTTCCGTTGTGTTTCCGTTTCGGTTCCGTTTTTCCGTTCCGTTTTTCCGTATGGCATATACAGTATACAGTAATTACATAGAGAAAATTGGGCTGGGCATAACATTTTCAATAGATGGTTCAGAAAAAAACGGAACGGAAACGGAAGACATACGGATGCATTTCCGTATGTGTTCCGTTTTTTTTGCGGACCCATTGACTTTAATGGAGCCACGGAACGTGATTTGCTGCCAAATATAGGACATGTTCTATCTTTCAACGGAACGGAAAAACGGAAATACGGAAACGGAATGCATACGGAACACATTCCATTTTTTTTGCGGAACCATTGAAATGAATGGTTCCGTATACGGACCGTATACGGAACGCAAAAAACGGACCGCAAAACGGAAAAAAAAACCGGTAGTGTGAAAGAAGCCTAAAGGTTAGGTATTCTTGTATAGCTCGAGAGATCTCTGCTTGGTAGGAGGGGAGGTTTAAAGAGGAAAGTGTTATTCCTCCACACCGGAGCTGTATGATGCTGGTATTGGTCCTCTAAGGGAATAGATATAGGGCACGGGCATAGCTATAGGGAAAGCAGGGGAAGCGGCTGCTTTGGGGCCCTGACCCAGAAGGGGCCCATCCAGGAGGAGGAGGACTAAAAGCTTTTGTCAGGGCCCCCTCAACAGTATTACACAATGAAATTATATACAGTGGCAGTATAGACGGATGGAACAGCTGCCGGGCCTGGTCTGAGAGAGTGATCTTTACTAGCCACAGGAATGGGGGTGGCATGAAAGGAAGGGGTTGCGAAAAAATTACTGGGGGAGGGGGGCCCCATTCAAAAATTTTCTGTGGGGCCCAGTCATTTCTAGCTACGCCACTGATATAGGTGCATGGTCAGAACCAGTGATGAGACCTATTGTAGAGGCCTTTGTGTGGAATAGAGTGTTTTGGTCTACCAAGAATAAGTCTATACGGGAGTAAGATCCATGAATTGGGGAAAAGGAGTAGTCTTTTTCCTGGCTGTGTTGTGCACGCCAGGGGTCAATGGGTCCTTCAGAGTGAATAAAGGAAGACAGACCACTAGTAGAGCATCTAGATGGATTAGTGGATTCTAAAGTGGAGTCCACTATGGAATTAAAGTCCCTGCACAAAAATAAACCTCTTTCGCTGACAGGAGCAGGGATAAAATGTCCACATACTCGCGTCACCAAATCTTTTCTTTTACAGCACTAGTCAGATGAAAGCCCAAGGGTGAAGCCTCGCAGGACAAAGCCTCTTTTAGACAAGCCTCATTAACCCCTACCGCATTTTCAAGTACTGGCCCCCCTCAGCAGCAATGACAGACACCGCCGCTGAAGGACGGTCAGCCCACGCTACAGCAGGCGAAAATAACGCTGGCTCAGCCCTAACAGCTACACCTTGGGCCAAATCAGAAAGAACTCTAGCTAAACCCTGTAAAAAAGAAATATTCTGATTATCAGGCAGCAATAAATGTCTGCCACTGTTCTCACCACAGCACTGTTGCTCCAGGTCTTCAAGCTGCAACCTAGCTATCTCCTCTGGACCAGGCTGCGAGACCGCCGACCTGGAAGGAGACCGCTGGTGCCCGCCAACTCCTGCACTCCTCCTTGCTTGAAGACATTCAGATAAAATCAGCACCGCTCTTCTGACTTCACAACCGCCGCTTCTCTGGTCCCGACGTCCGGAAAACTTCTAGCCGCCGCTCAATCTTCAATGCCAGAGCTGCCGCCGAATCCTCGCTGAAGCCGACACCGCCGCCGATTCTTCCAAAGAAGGAGATGGACGAACTTCCAGCTTGAATCTTGACACGCTGACTGAATCCTCAATGTAAGTACTGCTCCATAAATAGCCGAAATTCCCACCACAAAGGGCCCATCACCAATCAAAGTTCAATTCAAAAATAGAAAATATGCCAAGCAACCAGGCAGCAACAGCTCTAACCAATAGCAACGCTGAGCAAACTTGACCATGGAGGACATAGGACACATAATGACCCAACCATAAATATAACTAATAAATAAGATACCAACCACTTTATTGGAG
Source organism: Bufo bufo (assembly GCF_905171765.1). Classification (NCBI taxonomy): domain Eukaryota; kingdom Metazoa; phylum Chordata; class Amphibia; order Anura; family Bufonidae; genus Bufo; species Bufo bufo. The sequence goes on from NC_053391.1 coordinate 44,403,385, forward strand.
AAATTAGGCCGTGTTGCTTTATTATGGGGTTACCGAAATTTTATGAACCAGTGAATCTTTAATAATAAACCATGAACCAAGATCAAGTATTAGACCAATAAAAACAACGACCACCAAGTCCATCCAGCATTAGCTGGGTGACTTTTACCCCCTAAAAAGCAACACGACTGAAAAAAGGGAAGGGTGGGCCAGGCTCAGGTCCGGATCTTCTTAACACTGCAGCAGCTGACAGCGATGTCCCATCTTTTATTTCCACAGGGATTCCAGCCGCAGGACTGCTTCTCCAATCAGCTGATGAGGATTTTCCAGCCGCTGTACATCTGGCCAATCATCTTCTTGACATCTGACAGCTGTCAACATCCAACATCTGACAGGACCAGCTGGATCCGGATAAAACCAGGTAAGACCTGTCAACATAGAAAAGGGGGGGAGGGAGGCAGAAAGCAACTACCCAGAAATACTGAAACCGCCAGAATATTAAAACCACCTGACAGGAAAAGTGCCCATGTCCCCATGTGTCCCCCAAGCTATCCGCTCTGGGGGGCCCCTGCAATCCTGAAGCTGTCTGACTTGTCACTGGAAATTTAAGAGAAAATAGGGGGGGGGGGGGAATACCACAAAAACAAACTATGTTTTCAATGACACCATGAGGGGCAAAACCTGTTCTGGCCCTACCCCCGACAAAACACCCCTCAGTAAGTCACACCTATCGATAGCACACCTATCTATACCAGTCCTTAAAAGAACTTTTGTGGCCCTATTAGCTAGCGTTTGGTGTCCCTAACAGTCTGTCCCTGCTCCACACAGCAACCTCTCCCTACACTGGCAAAACACAGAATGTAAAATGGCTGCCAGATTAGGTTGTGCTCTCTATAACTACTGCGCCCTCTCCACTTTGATTGACAGGACCAGGCAGTGAAATCATCATTCTACCTGGTCCTGTCAATCAAAGTGCAGAGGACACAGCAGTGGCAGACAGAGCAGAGCCTCTAGGTGTAATGGCAACGCCCCCGTTGCTCCTAGAGGCTCATTTGCATATATTAAAAGGTCATTTTTCTCAGCAATGCGGACACATATGAACATGGGACCAACACAGATGTCTTTAGCTGCCAAGCGCACATGTAACAGGTCAGCCAGTGCCATAGGGACAAATCTGCTGACAGATGCCCTTTAATGGCCTGTCCTTAGGATGCTAAAATAGCAGTGTAGCTTGGAAGACTTCCATGGTGTGTGCCCCCGCTGCTGGGTGCCAGTGGTGATCCCAACAAGACATTTTGCCTTTTTTGCCTTTGTCAAGGGCAGTAAACCGGACCTTTGCCCTACTTGAAGGAAAGTGTAGCCAGGGTTGGACTGGGGTTCCTCGGGCCCACCAGAGGGAATTATTCTTGGGGCCCAAACCCCATATCAATAAATTCTATCAGCTTTTGATTCACAATAATGAAGGAATGAAGAGGTTCTGGCACCTGAACGGACCCTTCCAGCTCTTGAGCAAGGGGCATGCGTGCCACAGAGGCAGACAGTGCAACGTTGCTATGAAGCCAGGATCCATACCTGGTTGGTCTCATCCTCTTTGGTTAGAGAACCCTAGTGGCTGCAGAAACAGCTCCCAAATTTATTTTTATTTTTTTCCTGGGCCCAGTATGGTAGGATCCTCTGGTACTCTGGTGGGCCAGTCCGACACTGAGTGTAGCCATGGCTCAGAAGGAGAAGAGGAGTCCTGAACGCGTTTTCTAACCAAAGAGGATGAGACCAACCAGGTAAGGATCCTGGCTTCATAGCAACGTTGCCCTGTCTGCCTCTGTGGCAAGCATGCCCCTTGCTCAAGAGCTGGAAGGGTCCGTTCAGGTGCCAGGACCTCTTCGTTCCTTCATCATTGTGGAATTTCTCCATGCTCTCGCCTAGGCTTGCACATCCCGAGGGTTGATAGCAGGAGGTTGCAGAGAGCCGTCAGCAGTCTCCTCCCTCATGTGACTTGTTTTGTAGTCTTTTCCAGTAACTGTGTGTATTCACCAGAGATAGAAATGAGGAAGTGAGCGAGTTGTCGTTCCAGAGGGTGTAGGAGCGTACAGTAATGTGACACACGCCGGGCTCCAGAGCCGATCATGGGTCAGTACTATGGGCTCATTGTTTCCATCTGCTGCTGGACTGCAGGTGAGTTCTACGATACAGTACCTGTGCTTTTTTCTCTGTCCTACTCACTGAGGTGGACGCACACGCTCAGTTCCATCCTTCAACTACCACCAGCTGCAGTAGAAAGGACACGCCCCCTATGCTACCATATTGAAATACATCTAGCAGAGCAATTGGAGCAATGAATGTGGAGATGTCTGTATCCATGTGAGGTACAGGGCTGGTTCTAGCTTTGTTAGAAAGACATTGTCATGTGCTATATGACGTCTGAGTTTTATTTCATCATGAAATAACCCCTATAATGTATATACAGGGAAGATAGAGCTCTTGAGCTCCCATACATCACTGATCATTGCAATCACGTAAATGCAGCTAAGAAGCGGGCAATTATCAGAACTGGATTCCTGATTACTGCCCACTCTCTCCGCCCATGTGAATGGATCCTTAGAAATTCCCAGAGCCTTCAGGCTACCGAATGGAATGCCTATCCACACAGGCCAGAGACATCGAATACGTTTTCCAAAGATCTCATTCGCTTCGGTGTAACTTTTTTTTTTATCCGGTGTATTGGCACAGAAAATCTATGTGAACATAAGCCACCAGAGCAGAAGTATAACAACAACTACACCGAGCATCCTGTGCGTACAAAATGTCTCTGGTTCCAGGAAATAAGTCTAGACTGTAGGAGTCTATACAGAACATGTGCGCCTCCACTTAAAGGGACACCTCCATCAGAAAGGGGGATTTTTTTCGAAAAACAAACTGGTGTAAAGTAGAACTGGCTCAGTTGCCCATAGCAACCAATCAGTTTCCACCTTTTATTTTCCAAAGGAGCAGTGAAAAATGAAATGTTAATTCTGATTGGTTGCTATGGGCCACTGAGCCAGTTCTACTTTACACCAGTGTGATAAATCTCTGAATATTCACAGAAAACTAATTTTGGCAGTTTTTCAGCAGTGCTGTACTACTGCTCTATTGTTTCCTTGATAGGCCTAGATAAATATGCCCACACAAGAGCATTGTGTCTATCAGTGTAATATGTGATGTTCTAATGGGGTCACTACACGGGAGCTTTCTCTATGGTCACAGTGATGGTCTGACTGAGAGAGTTGAAACTGTCTGCCGTGTTAAAAGTTAAAGAGCAAGAAAATGAAGTAGAATCCATGGAAAACCATCCCTATAAAAAAAAAATATATATATATATGATGAAAAAACTATTGGCAGCACCACCCAAATTGATAGTATAACAGAAAAAGACGGGTGCAAAGTCCAAGTATGGTAACTGGTGCTTACCCACTTATAGGCAGCAAAAAAATCGGACTGCACTCCAAGCGGTTCTTCAGTAAAACAGTTTAAGTTTATTCACCCATGTGGTGGCAATAAGCGACGTTTCGGCTCGTACATGAGCCTTTCTCAAGGCTTGAGAAAGGCTCATGTACGAGCCGAAACGTCGCTTATTGCCACCACATGGGTGAATAAATTTACACTGTTTTACTGAAGAACCGCTTGGAGTGCAGTCCGATTTTTTTGCTGTATATATATATATATATATATATATATACACACTCACCTAAAGAATTATTAGGAACACCTGTTCTATTTCTCATTAATGCAATTATCTAGTCAACCAATCACATGGCAGTTGCTTCAATGCATTTAGGGGTGTGGTCCTGGTCAAGACAATATCCTGAACTCCAAACTGAATGTCAGAATGGGAAAGAAAGGTGATTTAACCCCTTAGGGACACATGACGTACCGGTACGACATGTTTCCCGAGTCCTTAAGGACCCATGACGTACCGGTACGTCATGAGTTTAAAATAAGATTGCGGCGCCCCGGGGGTTAATCCGAACGGGATGCCGGCTGAAATCATTCAGCCGGCATCCTGTCACAACGCCGGGGGGGGGGGGTCATGTGACCCCCCCGTATCGGCGATCGCAGCAAACCGCAGGTCAATTCAGACTTGCGGTTTGCTGCGCTTTTAGCCGATTCTGACCGCGGGGATCAAACTTTAAAATGCCCGAAATAAAGTTTTATTAACCCCCCCTGCACCCCTGAATGATATTATGTGGGCGGGTGGTGCAAGGGGGTGTCGCGGGAGGTGCGGGAGGCGGGCGGTGCGGCATCGCGATCCCCCGCCCGCCTCCCCTTGAATAATCGTTGGTGTCTAGTGGGTATACCAGGGTGCCAGCACATTGCTGACACCCTGGCATAAACGGCTGACATCGGCGATGCCTTTGCAGCCCCCCGATGGGAGAGGGAGAGAGCCCCCAGACAGCCCTCCAACAGCCCCGTCCTTACCCTTCCCCGTCTGCGCAGTTGTGGCTACAACTGAGCAGACGGGGAAGGTTCCCATGGCAGCAGGACACCTTCTCAGGCATCCTGCTGTCCATGGTGCTCAACAGATCTATGCTAAAGGGATAGATCTGTTCAGACAAAGTGTAAGTAAAATACAGTACAGTACCCTATATAGTGTACCGTACTGTATTATACAGACATCAGACCCACTAGATCTTCAAGAACCAAGTGGGTCTGGGTCAAAATTTTTTTTTTTTAAAGTGAAAAAAGTTAAGATAAAAAAAAACACATTTATCACTGAATAAAAAAAAATAAAAAAAAATACACTACACATATTAGGTATCGCCGCGTCCCTAACGACCTGATCTATAAAACGGTCATGTTACTTTCCCTGCACGGTGAACGCCATAAAAATAAAAAAATAAAAACTATGAGAAAATTTAAATTTTGCCCACCTTACTTCCGAAAAAAAGGTAATAAAAGTGATCAAAAAAGTCGCATGTACGCCAAAATAGTACCAATCAAACCGTCATCTCATCCCGCAAAAATCATACCCTACCCAAGATAATCGCCCAAAAACTGAAAAAACTATGGCTCTTAGACTATGGAAACACTAAAACATGATTTTTTTTGTTTCAAAAATGAAATCATTGTGTAAAACTTAAATAAAATAAAAAAAGTATACATATTAGGTATCGACGCGTCCGTATCGACCGGCTCTATAAAAATATCACATGACCTAACCCCTCAGATGACCACCGTAAAAAAAATAAAAATAAAAACGGTGTAAAAAAAGCCATTTTTTGTCATCTTACGTCACAAAAAGTGTAATAGCAAGCGATCAAAAAGTCATATGCACCCCAAAATAGTGCCAATCAAACCGTCATCTCATTCTACAAAAAATTAGACCCTACTTAAGATAATCGCCCAAAAACTGAAAAAACTATGGCTCTTAGACTATGGAGACACTAAAACATTTTTTTGTTTTAAAAATGAAATCATTGTGTAAAACTTACATAAATAAAAAAAATTGTATACATATTAGGTATCGCCACGTCCGTGACAACCTGCTCTATAAAATTACCACATGATCTAACCTGTCAGATGAATGTTGTAAATAACAAAAAAAAAAGTGCCAAAAAATCTATTTCTTGTTACCTTGCCGCACAAAAAAGTGTAATATAGAGCAACCAAAAATCATATGTACCCTAAACTAGTACCAACAAAACTGCCACCCTATCCCGTAGTTTCTAAAATGGGGTCACTTTTTTGGAGTTTCTACTCTAGGGGTGCATCTGGGGGGCTTCAAATGGGACATGGTGTCAAAAAAACCAGTCCAGCAAAATCTGCCTTCCAAAAACCGTATGGCATTCCTTTTCTTCTGCGCCCTGCCCTGTGCCCGTACAGCGGTTTACGACCACATATGGGGTGTTTCTGTAAACTACAGAATTAGGGCCATAAATAATGAGTTTTGTTTGGCTGTTAACCCTTGCTTTGTAACTGGAAAAAAAATATTAAAATGGAAAATCTGCCAAAAAAGTGAAATTTTGAAATTGTATCTCTATTTTCCATTAAATCTTGTGCAACACCTAAAGGGGTAACAAAGTTTGTAAAATCAGTTTTGAATACCTTGAGGGGTGTAGTTTCTTAGATGGGGTCACTTTTATGGAGTTTCTACTCTAGGGGTGCATCAGGGGGGCTTCAAATGGGATATGGTGTCAAAAAACCAGTCCAGCAAAATCTGGCTTCCAAAAACCATACGGCTCACCTTTCACTCTACGCCCCGCTGTGTGGCCGTACAGCAGTTTACGGCCACATATGGGGTGTTTCTGTAAACCGCAGAGTCAGGGCAATAAAGATACAGTCTTGTTTGGCTGTTAACCTTTGCTTTGTTAGTGGAAAAAATGGGTTAAAATGGAAAATTAGGCAAAAAAATGAAATTCTCAAATTAGCCAATAACTCTTGTGCAACACCTAAAGGGTTAACAAAGTTTGTAAAATCAGTTTTGAATACCTTGAGGGGTGTAGTTTATAGAATGGGGTCATTTTTGGGCGGTTTCTATTATGCAAGCCTCGCAAACTGACTTCAGACCTGTAGTGGTCGCTAAAAATTGGGTTTTTCTAAATTTCTGAAAAATTTCAAGATTTGCTTCTAAACTTCTAAGCCTTGTAACATCCCCAAAAAATAAAATATCATTCCCAAAATGCTACAAACATGAAGTAGACATATAGGGAATGTAAAGTCATCACAATATATTGGGGTATTACTATGTATTACAGAAGTAGAGAAACTGAAACTTTGAAATTTGCATATTTTTCAAAATATTTGGTAAATATGGTATTTTTTTATGCAAAAGAATTAACTTTTTTGACCCCATTTTAGCAGTGTCATGAAGTACAATATGTGACGAAAAAACAATCTCAGAACGGCCTGGATAAGTCAAAGAGTTTTAAAGTTATCAGCACTTAAAGTGACACTGGTTAGATTTGCAAAAAATGGCCAAGTCCTTAAGGTGAAATGGGGCTGAGTCCTTAAGGGGTTAAGCAATTTTGAGCGTGGCATGGTTGTTGGTGCCAGACGGGCCAGTGTGAGTATTTCACAATCTGCTCAGTTACTGGGATTTTCACGCACAACCATTTCTAGGGTTTACAAAGAATGGTGTGAAAAGGGAAAAACATCCAGTATGCGGCAGTCCTCTGTGCAAAAATGCCTTGTGGATGCTAGAGGTCAGAGGAGAATGGGCCGACTGATTCAAGCTGATAGAAGAGCAACGTTGACTGAAATAACCACTCGTTACAACCGAGGTATGCAGCAAAGCATTTGTGAAGCCACAACACGCACAACCTTGAGGCGGATGGGCTACAACAGCAGAAGACCCCACAGGGTACCACTCATCTCCACTACAAATAGGAAAAAGAGGCTACAATTTGCACGAGCTCACCAAAATTGGACTGTTGAAGACTGGAAAAATGTTGCCTGGTCTGATGAGTCTCGATTTCTGTTGAGACATTCAAATGGCAGAGTCCGAATTTGGCGTAAACAGAATGAGAACATGTATCCATCCTCTGATGGCTACTTCCAGCAGGATAATGCACCATGTCACAAAGCTCGAATCATTTCAAATTGGTTTCTTGAACATGACAATGAGTTCACTGTACTAAAATGGCCCCCACAGTCACCAGATCTCAACCCAATAGAGCATCTTTGGGATGTGGTGGAACGGGAGCTTCGTGCCCTGGATGTGCATCCCTCAAATCTCCATCAACTGCAAGATGCTATCCTATCAATATGGGCCAACATTTCTAAAGAATGCTATCAGCACCTTGTGGAATCAATGCCACGTAGAATTAAGGCAGTTCTGAAGGCAAAAGGGGGTCCAACACCGTATTAGTATGGTGTTCCTAATAATTCTTTAGGTGAGTGTATGTATATATATATATATATTTATTTATTTATTTTTTATCTGCCTTTTTTGTCTATTTCTGCACATTCTACCATTAGGTTAAGATCAGGATTGCTGAAGGCAAAAGATGTATAGAAATTCTTTGATTTACTGGAAATGAGGGGTGT
>NC_053391.1:47524382-47660369 GCF_905171765.1 Bufo bufo
AATGGGTTTGTTCGAGATAATTAAAAATCTCATAAAGCCCTCTAATAACCTAAAATAAAAAATCATGTTATACTCTCCTGTCTCCTGTGCCGTTCTCTGCTGCATTGGTCCTGTCAATGTTATAACAGTTTCAGAAGCATCAGACTAGCACCATAGAGGACTGTGTAGATGAAAAGGGTGAGTATACCATGATTTTATTTTTTATTTTAGGCTACTAGAGGGCTTCTTTGTAATTTTTTATTATCTCTGATAACCCCCTTCAAAATAACCAAACAAATTACCATAGCTGCCCTGTTCACACAACACTACACATATGTATAAAAATGAGAGACACAAAATTAGGAACCTATTTTAATCATTTATTTTGGTGTAAATCCTCAAATTTAAAGAATTTAAGAAGCAAGAACTATGATTAGAAAAAAATTATTTTCATTTATTTTTTTCTGAAATTTTCGCCAAATACAGTATCATGAAAAAGCTACAAAAAGTGACTGGTGATTAAAGGGATTCTCTGGGACTTTGTAGTTCTGGTGCTGGAGCTATTTTAGAAAAGTGTCATACTCTGGGTTCTATGCTGTATTTGAGTTATAGGCTTGGCTGTGGTGCTGTATTTATGTACTATGCTTAGTTCCAGTGTTACACTGTATTTATGTGGTGATCTTGCTTCTGACACTGTATTTGTATGTCAAAAATAGATGTGATGCTATATCTGTCTGCTTAACAGTAAACCTGTAATTAGGGTGTGTAAGATAATACAAATACTGTGAACTTTGCTGTGTATGTCGTACATTTCATCCCCCTTTGCAGTGCATAGCGTGAAGTGAATACGCTCTCTGGATTCCCGGAGGAGTTGGCAAATCTCTACCACAGCGCATGGAGGGCTGTGGTGTTGGGATGCAGTATCAACCCTGATGCTCATACGTACTGGGAAAGGGCATGTGTCCTGAAATTGAGCGTGATGTATTATGAAAAAGGTGGGGAATACATGAAAGGGAGTGTGTCGAGACGGGGAGTGCAACACACTTCACATACTGCAGTCATCCCACTCCATGGGAGGGGATCGTGCAGGTCTCCAGCGTACATTCCGGCTTTCTGCCGGAAAAATACAACTGCAACAGTGTGTGAGGCTCCAGTGGTGTCTGGCTATGCTGGATTTGCCGAATGTAGATGTGAACCTAACTTTATTTATCTGTTAATACCTGCCATGTTCTAAAAAATTTACTAAAATCAAAAGTAGCCAAAAAATAGAATTTTTTTTAAATTTCACCTTTATTTTGTGTTAATTCCTATGAAGCAACTAATTAACATCTTCGTAACTGCCATTTGAATACTTTGAAGGGTGCAGTTTTTTTAAATGGGAAGATTTATAGGGAGATTTTAATATGTAGGCCCCTCAAAGACACTTCAGAACTTCATAAGTACCTGATGCTTCTAGCATTAATTGATGCTGAGAGGATCAGATTGTTGTGTACCTGGCCGTCGACCGTGAAGAGGGCTCAGGCGGCCCCCTGGGCATTGGCACACTGAGAGACTTCCTTGTGGGGTCTATGGCTACTCTGCCCCTGCATATAACCTGAGAAGGAGGGAGAGGTGCAACTTGCACAACTTGAATATGATGACAGAAATGGAATCCTTAAGGAAGTCTATAGGAAAGGCTCCTGGGTAGTATGGGAATGACCACCCAATGAGACAAACAAACAAGGGGTCTCTCCCTTTAATTGTAGGTCTATCAGGCCCTGAAGAAAGTATAATATATAGAGCAGGAGACACAGCTCACTGACGGTCCTCCAAGTTCAATGGTGCAGGATCCACAAATGGCGGTTCAAGTTCTGAGGCTGCTGCAACAGGTTGCTTACGGTAGTACGTGTATCTTGCTCCAGAGGAAGCTTGGAAGGCTCGGATCGCACTTCCATCCAAGTTGTCACCAATGTCATCCTGGTGTCTCCTTCCCTTCCTATCCTTATTTGTTTGGAGTGGGTTATGTTCAGGGTGTTTGTATGTCTAGTTTGGTGTTACATGTCTGGTGGTGTTTGGTGTCCAGCATGTTTGCTAGACATTCCCCTGTCTTACGTTGTATCCTCCGGAAGGGGGTCTCTGGTTCCCCAGAGGGGGGACCAATTGTCCATACTCAGCTATGTGTGTCCTGGATACCTGTGTGGTTGTTGTATGTGTTGTGTCCTTAATGTGTGTGGACATCAGCACTTGTGCACAGGTTACAGTCGGTGTGCCTGTGGCAGGTAAGTGTGTTGCATTCGTCGCTTACCTGCCAATTCCATATGCTATATACTGTCTCCTTTCTTTGCAGCTTGGCCGGTGGAGACTCCTGTTCGTCAGTGTTTTGGAGGAACAGGTCATCTTTACCCTGCTCCTAGTCCAGGGATTTCGGAGTATGAGCCCTCCTACCATCTGGGTTGGCTCATACGGTTAGGAGTCAGGGCCAGAATTGGGGATGCTGTAGGAGGGGACCTGCTCCCTTCTTCTTCCTCCTGGCCTTGTTGCTTCCAAGTTGCCTCCTCATTGTACGGTGGGGAGTTTCCCCCACTCCCCACCGTGACAGCCTCATATAGGCCATAGGCAGGGAGTTTGATGGTGTGGGGGTCATCCCATCTCTTAGGTAGAGTAGCCATGTAGATATGGGCCGGTCTGGGGATCCCTGTAGCAAAAGGTCCTATGGGGCCATTGGCCTGGGTATACTCGACCTCCTTCGCAGGGTGGAGGTGATGGAGCCAGTCAGGGATGTAAGTGCATTTGCTGATTGCCGGCTGACGAACAGGTGCTCACCTGTGTCGGAGTCACGGATGAAACCATAACCCTGCTCCTCTGAGAAATTAAGAACCACCCCTTGGTTCCTCTCCAGGACGGGGTAATCATCCTGTGGGTAGTCCAGGAGCATCTGGACCTGCTTCTCGCTGGCCTTCTGCCTCTTGGTCCGCTCCAGCCTCTTCTGATGAACCTACGCCAGAACTTCATCATAGCCAGGGGTGGTCAATAGACGTGTTCTGGAGCAAAGGCTCCATATCCTCGGTGCAGCTTCCAAAAACCTCAGGAGCTTTGGGCGTAGATGGTGGGGCTGCAAGGTCTCCTCCATCTCGCGCTCCAACCCTGCATACCATCTTGATATGCTGTCCACCATAGTATGTCTCTCCAACCGCCGTCTAAAACACACTGAGGGAGTGGTGGAGTCCAGCCAACTAGGTTTACTTGGATTAGCAGCGCAGCAACTTTTTTTTACTGTTCTTGGCAGATCAGTGCAGACATTTGGCGACATAATGAATAGTAAAAGGTGGCGCAGCAATAAATTCTTTTCTCGCGCCTATAAAAGGATGGTCTTTAGTTTTCCTGTGCTGAGCACTGTGTTTATAGCAGTTTTCCCACAGTTAGCGGGGTATATACCACAACAGTGACACAGCAAGAAATCTACAGTTGACCCCTTGTGGGCTGGTCGCCGACAAGTTTCTATAGCACAGTAGTCCATTCACTGACAGCAAGCAGGGTTGTTGATGCACATAAACAGCAGTATTTTAATCCTCAATGCAGCTCAAACAAATATGAGGTTTAACTATTATAATCCAAGCAGTTTCTCAGATAATGAGTTCCTCAGTTAATACAATAAAGCCTCTGCTGAAAATATGCTCAAGTTAGTAGATTTTTCTCCTAGTCTCTTAGTCAAAAGTCTCTAAGCTCCTTTTCTAGAAGCTTTAAACAAAAATCTGCATTGTGTGTGCTTTTCCACACACAATGTATATATATATACACACACACAATGTATAACTTCAGCACTCTTGCACAACAAATTCTCTCAACTTACTTGGGTCCATGATAAGGCACAGAAGTTATGTTTGTGACTTCATTTTACTTATGTGAGGTGGAGAGGATGGGAGGGGTGGCTTTGGCGAGGATGGTGGTAGTAGTACTCACAGTACTCATAGGAGGGGAGCCCCCTTTCTTCCCCACAGGGGCACACCATGGTATGATGGGTCCCCTGCCAGATGGTGATGTGAGGTGTCCTTGTAGAGTTTCAGGGATGGAATCCCTTAAAGCAGAAATAGAAAAGATAGTGATATATAGTGATAGGGTTAAGACTCCATGTTGTGTCCTCAGTCTCTATGTTTGTATTTCATACTGCCATTGTTTTGTGTAATTAACTGTGAGCTTCTTGTGGAAAGTTACTGCAACTTCAAGGTCACTCCTAGCCCCCACTAAAGAATCTTAACAAGCGTTAAGAGTACTAGTATGTGGCTAGCACCCACAGTTAAGTTTAGGGAGACGTTCTAGGCGTATAGCCAAGAAGATGCTCATTTCAGATTGTGTATTTAATGAGTTAATGGCATAAATGTTTGACTACGTCTTCAGTTGGAAATGATCCAGAAAATCGCTTTATTAACCTCTGCTTTCTTTAATAAAGTTTAGAAATTCTTGATACACGGCTGTATGCCTATATGTGGATAAAGGAATATCACAGTAATGGAGCAGGAAGAAAGCAGACGTCTTAGGGAGAACATGAAAAGTAAATTTGGATGTAATACTCCATACTTCAGCCCAATAGCCAGCTAACACAGGACACTCCCAAAAGATATGTAAAATCATTCCTCGAGTTTCTCTGCAATGCCAGCATAGCAGGGAGACTGCAGGAAAAAAGGAATGTAGTTTGGACGATACCCTATACCACCTGGAGAGGACCTTAAACCCTGCCTCCTGGATTTTTCTGGCAATGGAAGTTTTGTGAGTTAATGTTGTGAGGGAAAGCATAAAGGTGTCAATTTTGAATATGTATTCATTTTATATCTATGTATAACCTGCACTTAGTTATGAGGGAGATTTATCCTTGGAAGGAAGGAGTACAAATTCCACAGTGGGCCCCTACTACCCCCATACTGATCATTCATTTTCTTATCTCAAACGTAACATAGTAACTTAAAGCTTGTCTATACTTTGACACATTTTACTGTGTTTGTCTGTGTATAAATATGTGCACTGCTCATTACAATAAAGAGGGACATTACAAGGAACACATCTTGTATGTGTCTCTGTGTTGTGACCTAGAGCCGGCTCACTCAACTTCAGAACTATTAGGACAATGTATCACATCAGAAGGTCAGTTTGCGACCACAGTAAATGGTGCCCAACGTGGGGCAGGACATCTAGTAAGGCCATTCGGATCAACAACAGCAAGTCCTCCACGGATAGACCGTAATGCAGCTGCACGGTAAGAAATATATTCTTATTAAATGACTCTTAGGCCCTCCCTGTGTTGACTGCTAAGATCTGGGTATGTCTTACATGTTATAATTGTCCTGTCCAAAGAACTGTGATATTGATGTGATGATTGAGATTGATGTTATGCTGCCAATGTGGAGTTGAGACAGTCCCACAGACCAGGGTTTGTCACGGGCAACTGGTATTGTGTCTTACGACTGCGTTTTGGTAAGCGGCTTGGGGCGTTCCTCAAGTGCATCGAGCAGTGCAGTCAGTTATGTACTAACATTGTTAAGTCCAAAGTTGAGACAATCTATGGATGCCGGGGTTTACTTTTGAGTAACCAGTCTGCATGTATCGCTGCGTTTTGGTAAGCGGCTCTGGGCGTTCCTAGAGTGCAGCAAGCATTGTAGCCCCATAACAGAATTAATAACCTGACTGTATGAATTATACATTATCAGTTTTGTAACTTCTGTAAGGGCTATACATAGTAATGTATATATGAATTCTTCATCTTGTTAGTGGGTTGCAGTGTGATAGTGGTAAAGAAATCCATAAGGTCAGGTATCCTAATTTATTAAGTAAATCTCAATTTGAATAGCTATAGACTGCTTGTTGTTTTATGAGAATCCCTGAGTGAGGTGAAAGAGTGTGAGTGATCTATGAGGGACAAATGAATAAGTCCCTGATTGATGGTTTAAGTAGGTGTGACGTCTTGTATGTGACGAGACGAGTCTGTCTCCCTTAAGGAGACAGAAGGAGAGGGATGTGTGCGAGAAACATAACGAGTAGGAAATTTCTATGGTGAAAAAGTACGCTGGGACGTGGTGAAGTCTATGGAACCTTCCACGAAGAAGAGTGTCAAAAAATACTTTATCCCGAACACACCATAGACTCATCACGTGGCGCATGAGTGAATGAAGCCAGGGGATCCTATCATAGCAGTGACTTTTAGACAACAAAGTCAGTGACAAACCGTGGCAATTGGAGTGAAAGTGTGGCCTGAATGTTTGTTTTGGAAAGCAATGGATTCCCAATTCAGAGGAAAGAACTAGAAGACCAGACTCTGTAGACTGAAAAACATCCCCAAGAAGATACAGAAAAGATCTAGGGAAGGATAGAAGTAAGTCTGAGATGGTGATAGAGGAAGTAGAGATAGTCACTATAGTATTGTGTGTACTGATAATTTATTTATCTGGCTGGAAAAACAAAAGAACACCCCGTGTTGAGGTTACTATAGACCTAGTGGGTCCCCAGGGTGGTCTGTGCAAAAGGGTGTACCAGAAGAACTGTTGCCCGAGGGAGGAGGACTTGGATTAGGTGTACCAAAACGATTGATGGAGGAGGACCTAGAGTACGTTTTGACTAGGTGTACCAGAAGGATTATAATTCGAGGGAGAAGGAAGTAGTGGAAGCCCGACTGGCTGTCATGACCGGCGTCACGCAAAGGGAGGGAAATGGGAAGGCCCTGTCCAAGGGAGAGGGAAAGGTGGTGACCCCTAACTCACCTTGAGGCTGGCACCTGACTGCCCTGACGTCCCTAGACGGGTTCCTCACCCGTACGCCGATCACGTGCCTAAACCCTGGCTTTCCCTAAAATGTGCCCTACGTAGTGAATAGGGCGGTGGGAACACTAGTCCGCACCACTGACACTAAAGGAAAACACCAAGGAGAGGACAGACAATACAGACAAAACATATAATCCCAGGTGGGCGACAATAGCAGACAACAAAAGCCCAACAGGGATCCGGAGGGTAACGCTCTGGAACAACAACCAGGGATCACAGCTACACAGCTCCAGTGGGTCAGTATAGAAGTCCAGGCAGGAAGCTCTATATCTGGCAACCAGAGAAGTGGGAGAGGGGAATATAAGGAGGTTGGGAGTGCTGGACAAGAAACAGCTGAGGAGAAGAAGCTACGGATCCCTGAGTGAGCCAAAAAGGGTTGCAAGGCAAACCCAGAAAGCTACCATTAAGAAACAGCACTATCTTTATACATAGAGCGCGCAGCCACCCGCTACGACTTCCTGACCCAGGGTATAACGGAGTCAGACGTGGCTCTTGACACCCTTGTGACACTGGCAAATTATGTAATTTGGGGTGTTAAAGTGCCTTGTGAGCCAGACTCAAATCCTGGTATTGTGCTGATACAGACCATGGGGACCACATGAAGTAAGTTCGGGGGATCAAAAGAGGAATACTGCCAGACAAATAGTGTTGGAGAGAGCAGGAAAGAGAAGGTAGAGATGCAGTGAAAGGGTGTAGCAAGTTGTTGATAAAGGCTGGAATGCCAGAAGATGGAAGTTTGGAAGTTGAAGAAAATGGATGACACTGTTAAAGCAATACCTTGTATTCAGATTATCCTGAATTAAGAATCTCCTTGCGAATGCTGTGTGCCTGGATAGACTTAGGTCAGTCTCAATAAATGAGACTCCAGTAGTTAAAGAGTTGGGCAGACTTGGTGTATCCACTTTTGTTCCAGCATGTAAGTTAGTCGAGAGCATAGGAAAGGTGAATATATAGTGATGAAGTAAGTGATTAAACTAAGGCTTGAAGTGTTGGTCATAAATTGTCTTTATTTTGTTTAGTACAAATTGTAAACAAGAAGAATCAGAGTGGAGATTAACTATTTCTTTCCCTGACAATTTTTTTCTTTTTTAGGGGGAATGTGTGGCACGTGAAAAAAAAAGAAGAAAACTATACTTTAATGTGTACCTAACTAATAAGTAATTTCAATGATGATTGTTTGTATATAGTTTGGGATATCCCGAAAAAAAATAAATATATATATATATATATATATATATATATATATATCAGTAAGTCCATGTGGCATTGTATTAATTTTGTTTATCCTGTTACATGCATTTTTAAGGTTTTGTCTTCAATAATTTGATTTGTAATCTGTTAGAACTTCCTGTTTGTAGGAGAGAAGATAAAAAGAATGTCCATCATTAGCCAGAAATTGCGTTTTTAATATATCTCTTTCTCCCTGAATTTATGTGTGTGAATGGATTGTTGAGTTACAGGAAAGCGGGGTACTTGTATGAAGGGAGACAGCGGGCAAGTAGCTGTGAGTGGAGTGACCTCATGACCCTAAAAAAGGATAATGGAATGTGTAGCTGAAGTGTTGCGGTCATAAATTCACTGTTTGAGTGTGTGAAGTTTGTAGCTAAAGCAGAATGTGAATTGTTGATAGCAAGTCATTGAGTTTATGGAGAGAAATTATAATCAAGTATGTTTTATGTGTTTTTATATAATGTGTATGGAGCTCTAGGAAAACTTTTTGTTTGTTATGAGTTTAAAGGGCTTCTGTCACCACCCATTTAGCAATTTTCAGTATCGGACATTAGCTATTTGCTAATGTCAGTTGAGTCCATATATATCACTCTTACCTCTCTCTGTGCGTAATTTCTTAAAAAATCGTACTTTTATAATATGCTAATTACTTCACTAACAGCAAGTTGGGTGGTTACTTGCTGGTAGCCGCCGCATCCTCGCACTATAAACACGCCCCCTCCTCCACTTGATAGACAGGGCCAGCGAGCGCTCTCCTCTACCCCCTGGCCCTGTCTGCCCATGAAATCCCGCGCCTGCGCTGTACCGGTCCTCATTCGGCGCAGGCACTCTGAGAGAAGGACGCTCGCTTGCCCACTCCTTCGCTGGCTAAAACGACATGTATCACTCTCTGCCCCCCGACATGTTTCGCCAAACACTTGGCGTCTTCAGGGGTTTGCCCAAACCCCTGAAGACGCCAGGTGTTTGGCGAATTATGTCGGGGGGCAGAGAGTGATACATGTCGTTTTAGCCAGCGAATGCCCAGTCTAGTAAGATAGTATGATTAGACTGTTAGCAGTAGAGTGAACTAGAAGGACGTTTGCCATCTCAAGATAGCACACTGTGGAATCAACAGTGTGCAACCAATACAATATACATTGTTGCCAAGTGGAGATAGTAGAGGCAGCCAGGAGATAGTAGTTAAGACTGCCCCCTGTAGGTTCACAACCGCATACAAAATACGCATATATATAATAACAACAGCTACAGTTCAGGCATAGCTGATAATTTTAACCATGTGAGTTCTAGTAATTTTAAGGGTAAAATAATAAACGTTAAATTTTAGTATTGGCAAATTAGCAACACGTGTCAACCCAGAGACAACCAATGGTCCTAGTGACCAACTGTAAAAAGAATGAGGGAATAACACACACCTGGCCATGGATTAGCTGAGAAGCCAATTGTCCCATTACTTTTGGTCCCTTAACAAGTGGGAGGCACATATGCAAACTGTTGTAATTCCTACACCATTCACATGATTTGGATGTAAATATTTATGGACCTGACTGTATATGGACTCAACTGACATTTGCAAATAGCTAATGTCCGATACTGAAAATTGCTAAATGGGGGGTGACAGAAGCCCTTTAAGGAACTTGTGTGTGTTAATGTATTGGAAACGTTTCTTTATGTCTGTCCCCATGTCTGTTCTTCTTTGTTATGTCTGTGTGGACCAGAGTTCTAACCTCGTGTGTTGCCAAATAGATTTGGGGTATACTATCTCTCCTTGGGGAAAGAGCGCCTTAATCGGTTTGTGGGGGAATCGCCCCCAAACAGCTGTCTACAGATGAGGTACAAAATATAGGTTGTCACCTCTAGATCCATTATGCTACTAGTACAATAGCCCATTGTTTGCATGCCTCAAGTTGGACAAACATTATTGAAGAAGCAATAGATGCCTTTTATACCATGAAATGTGCATTCAAGGGAACCTGTCACCTGGATTTTGGGTATAGAGCTGAGGACATGGGTTGCTAGATGGCCGCTAGCACATCTGCAATACCCAGTCCCCATAGCTCTGTGTGCTAACAACCGCTTCTCTCTTCACCATTTTTTTTTATAAGAAACAATGTACGTCCATTTTCTTATTGCTTTGGATTGATCAATATCCTCAGGGTTATACATACAGCATCAGAGGAAAAACTGTTTAAGAATAGAGAGAAGAGAAAACTTGCACTTGCAAATAATGTATGATTATAAAACTAATTGGGTATTAATTTTCATTATTATAGCATGTGTTATTGTTCATGTCGTGATTCTTCTTTATATTTTTATTTTATTTTCATTTATTGAAAAGCGAATAATTCTATTTCTTGATTCAATACCACCGGTGCCAGGGTATTCAGAAGATTATAAATCCATCCACTCTCGCGGCGTGACATCTGTTTCAGAAAGTCACCCCCTCTCATGTCCATTTTGACTTTTTCTATGCCTCCAAATCGGGAACCTGTGAATTTTCCCTCATGAAATTTGGCATAGTGGCGAGATAATGGATGATCCTCACATTTTTTATGTATGTTATTTATGTGCTCTTTTAATCGAGTCTTCAGCATCCGTTTAGTTCTGCCCACATATTTTTTATTGCAGGGACATTGTATAAAATAGTTTACCCCTTTTGTGTTGCACATAATGTGGTCCTCTATTTTATAAATATCAGTACCATTATCAATTTCTATAATGGGGATTTTACATTTAATCGTGCAACAACTGTCACACATTTTACAGGGAAAAAGCCTTTTTTGCTATTTATAAGCTTCTTTTTTCCATTATTCTGATGTTCTACAATAGAGGGGGCTATTAGGTTGGCCAAATTTTGGGCCTTTCTGAAAATGAAGGTAGGTTGTGAGGGTAATTTGTCTACTATGCTTTTGTTCTGTTTTAAGATGTCCCAGTGACGGCTCACAATTTTTTTTTTAAATCCCCCTCTTATGGTTTACCGTGTTATTATTGGAACCCTTATTACCATATCCTTATCTCCTTTTTTGTTCTCTTTCCCTAATTCTTTTATTATCCCTGTTTTTTCTTTTTCGATTCTATTTTTATTTTTATTTTGCAGCAGAATACTCCGTTTCATTTCTTTTATTTGTTCCTTGATGGGCTCTAATTGATTAACATCATAGCCCTTTTCTTCAAATTTCTTACATAGTTCTCCAGCTTCTTTTTCAAACTGTTCCATCTCGCTACAATTTCTGTGCAATCTAATATATTGGCTACGCTGAATATTTGTTAGCCAGATAGGTAGATGGCAACTCTCTAGTGGGATGAAACTGTTACAATCTGTCAGTTTTTGATACGTTTCTGTTTGTATTTGGACATTTTTGATAAAGTACGTCAAATCTAAAAAGTGTAAAATGTAAGTAAAAATCATTTTTATTTATATTTTCTAAAAAGCAATTAAGTGTCTCTTACCCCCCTTTCCAAATAAATACAATATCATCAATAAAACGCCGCCAGAGGACCAGGTTCGCATCCAAGATGCCTTCAGGGCATATGGCAAGATCCTCACATCTGCCCATGTACAAATTTGCTAAACTTGGTGCGAACCTGGTCCCCATCGTGGTCCCCCCACATCTGGAGGTAAAACTCATTTTCATATTTAAAAT
The DNA here is from genome assembly GCF_905171765.1 of Bufo bufo. Taxonomy (NCBI): domain Eukaryota; kingdom Metazoa; phylum Chordata; class Amphibia; order Anura; family Bufonidae; genus Bufo; species Bufo bufo. The sequence continues at coordinate 47,536,018 of NC_053391.1, forward strand.
AGTTATGTGTTAAGATAAAAGTAATACAGTCCCCGACGAAGTTAATCTGTTCCGATGGTATTTTATCTTTTTTCAAAAAGAATTCCGTAGCATCTCGTCCTTTCTTATTCTCTATGATAGTGTACAATGACGTGACATCTAGTGTTCCTAGGATATAATGTTCTTGCCACTCTATCTTACTTAACAATTGTAGGATGTGCTTTGTATTCTTTAAATATGACGGTAACTTTTGTACATGATCCTGAAGTATTATATCCACATATTTAGATAGATTTGACGTAAGCCCCCCAATTCCTGAAATTATGGGTCTCCCTGGTGGATTAATATTGCATTTATGCACTTTTGGGAGGTAATAAAACATTGGAGTCCTCGGATTTTGATTATTAATAAAGGAGGCTTCAATGTTTGATAGAATTCAATTTTTTTTTCCTTTTTTTACAAGGTTACTAAATTCTTTCTTAGATTGGATTACTGGATTCATCTGAAGTTTCTTGTATGTTTTTTTATCCATTAGTAATCTCAAAGTTTCTTTATGATATGCTTCACAGTCTAAAATAACAATACCCCCTCCCTTGTCCGCTGCTCTTATAGTTATCTCATTATTTATTTGTAGGGACTTGATAGCCTCAATTTCTTCATTTGATAGATTATATGAGCATGTATTTTTTGTAGGTTTTATTTTCCTTAGATCTCTTAATACTAGGGTCTGGAAGGTTTTAAATGCATCCAAGTATTCCCCAATAGGGTTAAAATTCGATTTAGGTTTTAATGATGTATGGATAAAGCCATCATTATCCTTGTCTATTTCTCCAATGCCATTTTCACTAACAATTTTTTTATTATTATTTTTGTTCTAATATTTATTTTATAATAAATGTTTTTTTGTAGAAGTATTTTTTCAATGCCAAATTACGCATACATTTCTTTATACCTATAAAGGCATCAAAGGGGCAGAATTTTGATGAGGGAGCAAACTTGAGGCCTTTTTGTAACAGATTCATTTCTCCTTTCTTCATGGTATATTTACTTAAATTATAAATTCCCTGCCCCTTTAGGTGTTTGCATCTATTCCAGATCCCATTAGTCCTGAAGGGAGCCACTCTTTGGAGCCAAGAGACTAGGTGGTCCTGAGGAGACATGTCAGGAAAAGCCTTGATCCCCAATTCGACGAACCCTTCCAAGTCCTCCTCACAACTGCCACTACAGTAAACAGATTGGGTCCATGCATTACAAGAAAGTTTTGAGTGTTGAGACTGGAAAAAATGATGCTTCTCATCCCCCTTGTGTGGCTATTCATCTTGGTGCAAAGAATATATGGATTCTTAATAAGATGCTGAAGGAGGACTGGATGACCCAACAAGCAAGATATCCCCCTGGAAAGATCCAGGATAAGATTGTGATGTGTAATTGTGATGTAATTTGCAGGATGCTCAGGAGCAGGGGCGGATTGGCCATAGACCTTACAGGAAAATTTCCCGGTGGGCCGATGGCCAGGGGGCCACCTGGGCCCTCCTCACGGCTGGCTAGTGGAAGTTTTTGGGGATGTATTTTGGTCTGCTGGCAGTATTTTGTGATGGACTGTGGTATTTTGCTCTGTTGGGATGGTATAATGGGCCACAATATGGTATTGCTGGCCCTGCCTTCCATCAATTTGGACTCAACTACAAAACGGGACCACTTTTAGTATTTTTTCAGGGTCCACTTTAAGTTCCCAGTCCGCCCCTGCTCAGGAGAGAATCGGGTGAAGAGGTAGGCAAGTCCTTAATGTGTGATTAGCACATGTCAATGTACCTCCTGAGCAATACCTGAAATTATTCACAAAGGGGAGATTTGTGAGGGAAAGCATAAAGGTGTCCATTTTGTATATGTATTCATTTTATATCTATGTATAACCTGCAGTTAGATATGAGGGGGATTTATCCTAGGAAGCAAGAAGAAAATCCACAGTGGGCCCCTACTACCCCCATACTGAGCATTAATTTTCTTATCTCAAGCGTAAGATATTAACTCAAAGCTTGTCTCTACTATGACACTTTTTACTGCATTTGTGTAAAATACATGCACTGCTCATTACAATAAAGAGGGGCATTATGAGGAATACATCTTGTATGTGTCTCTGTGTCGTGACTTCGAGCCGGCTCACTCAACTTCAGAACTATTAGGACTCCGCATTACATCAGAAGACCGGTTTGCGTCCACAATGTATAAAGACGTTCCTTCTGTTCAGACATGGTAGTGCAGTTCTAATGAAGAGGCCGGTTTTGGTATAACAAATAAATAGTTCTTTATTGAAACTGGTGACAAAATACAAATGATACTTAAATGTCTCACAGTTCTTGAGGCTGCAAATATAAAGCTGACCAGTGTACTTACTCTCTGAGTCACTTTTCCAATGTACCAAGCTATCTTCCTGTTTCAGCCAAGGGGTGCAATTTATCTTTCTCTCCCCTTCTTTAGTTCAGTCTGTATTTCTGCAATACCTTCTGCGGGGTGCAGTCTATCTTTATGATGGCCAGTCTGTCTCTTTAGTATGCTAAGGAGCCTGACAGCTGTATCCCAACCAAGTTGCAGCAAAGTCCATAGCCAATATACGTGCATTACCTTTACTTGTATTTCCAGCAACTCCCTGTAATGTCTGCTCCAGTACCCTCTTTTCTGATTGCTCCCGGATGGATGCTGCTGTGTCTGTATCCTTCACTGTCCTTCACTCTCTAGTATGAACTGAGCAGCAGCCCCCTCTACAGGGGATGGTCAGAATTGACACCATCTAACTACCATTACTATGGGCCTCTAATTAACCCTATTTGCAACCTTCAAGAAGGAAATGTATGTTACACAGTGAAAGCACAATTTAACCCTTTATGAAGTGGGGGTTGACAATTCACAATTCTAACATTTTTGGCTATATACACCACTACAATAGATTTTAAATGAAACAAACAAGATGTGCTTTAACTGCAGACTGTCAGCTTTAATTTGAGGGTATTTACATCCAAATCCAGTGAACGGTGTAGGAATTACAACAGTTTGCATATGTGCCTCCCACTTGTTAATGGACCAAAAGTAATGGGATAGAATAATAATCAACAATCAAACTTTAACTTTTTAATACTTGGTTGCAAATCCTTTGCAGTCAATTACAGCCTGAAGTCTGGAACGCATAGACATCACCAGACGCTGGGTTTCATCCCTGGTGATGCTCTGCCAGGCCTCTAATGCAACTGTCTTCAGTTCCTGCTTGTTCTTGGGGCATTTTCCCTTCAGTTTTGTCTTCAGCAAGTGAAATGCATGATCAATCGGATTCAGGTCAGGTGATTGACTTGGCCATTGTATAACATTCCACTTCTTTCCCTTAAAAAACTCTTTGGTTGCTTTTGCAGTATGCTTTGGGTCCTTGTCCATCTGCACTGTGAAGCGCCGTCAGTGGCGTCTCTAGCTTTCAAATTTTGGGGGGCACACTAGGGGCCAGGACAAAAGTAGGGGGGGGCAGCTATAACAACGATACATTTACACAAGTACGCTTAGAAATGCTGCGATACTTTACCCAATACCTAAAACCGCAACAGGGAAGAAAAGTCCTGCTGTCTGTGGTTTAAAAAAAAATAAAAAATCACTCAGATTTCAACATGTCCTAGCTGCCTGTGGATGACACTTTTATAGGGAGGGGGATCTGTAGATGACACTGCTATGGGGGGGATCTGTGGATGCCACATACCGTATATAGCATCTTATGCTATATGTGTCATCCACCCCATGACAGTGTCATCCCCATTTCCCCCCTCCATAAAAGTGTCATCCACAGATCTCCCTCCCCGCCTCTCACAGGAGTGTACATTTGACATTTCTAAACTGTAATCCATATCCTGCAGTAACTTTAACTTTAAATCAGGATTAAGCGGCCTCTCATCTCTACTGGTACCTTAACCTTACACCACTCAGCTAGCTTCGGTAACAGGGCCAGGCTACAGCGTACAGGTACTGCCTGTTAGTTGTTACCGAGCGAGTGCTGATTTCTGCAGGTCAGAGCATACGGATTACAGTTTAGAAGATATGTACACTCCTGTGAGCGGTCCAGACCAATGGCGGATCCAGAGCCTGGTCTCGGGAGGGGTACTTCCAGATTATTTTCTGTCCGCCGCCACAGAACAAGGGTGCTTATAGAACAGACTACACAGTGTAGAGGTATACTGTACATTGTGTGGCACAGTGTAGAGGTATACTGTACATTGTGTGGCACAGTGTAGAGGTATACTGTACATTGTGTGGCACAGTGTAGAGGTATACTGTACATTGTGTAGCACAGTGTAGAGGTATACTGTACATTGTGTGGCACAGTGTAGAGGTATACTGTACATTGTGTGGCACAGTATAGAGGTATACTTTATATTGTGTGGCACAGTGTATGCTATATGTGTATAACATAAACATATTTCACATGAAAACTTACAAATACTTGGCTTGGCCCTTGGGGATCTCGGACGCCACTTCAACACTTTGGCCGGGGGCTCGGCAGAGCTGATGTTGTGTTTTATCCTAATGAGAAAGATTTCATAATAAGGATTTGGAGAAGGGGCAGAGGGGTCACAAAGCAGGGAGAGGCTGGTGCTGCTACTAGGGGATCATACCATGGGGGAGTAATAAAGCCCACCATAATGCCCCCCCCCAGTAGAAATAATTCTCCTTATAATGTGACAATGCAAAAAATACCCCCTTGTAATGCCCCCAGTTGAGCTAATGTCCCCCATAATGTGCCAGTATAAAATACCCCTATATAGTGCCCCCCGTAAATGCCCCCATAGTCCTCCTCTCCCCCCTTCCTCCTAGTGCCCCCCATAATGTACCAGTATAAAATGCCCCATATATCGTGCCCCAGTAGATGCCCTCAGTGTCCCCCATAATTTGCAAGTATAAAATACCCTCTCTTAGTGCCCCCCGTAGATGACTCCATAGTACTCCTCCCCCTTCCCCATAGTACCCACCATGTGTCCCAGTATAAAATGCTACTGTACAGAGCCCCCCATATAAAATACCCCTTCTTTGTGGCCTCAGTATATGCCCCTATAGTGCCCACCAATAATGTGCCAGTAATAAGCCCCCCCATCATGTGCCAGTATTGTAATAAGCCCCCCATCATGTGCCAGTAATAAGCCCCCCATCATGTGCCAGTAATAAGTCCCCCCATCGTGTGCAGTAATAAGCCCCCCCATCATGTGCCAGTAATAAGCCCCCCATCATGTGCCAGAAATAAGCCCCCCATCATGTGCCAGTAATAAGCCCCCCATCATGTGCCAGTAATAAGCCCCCCTTCATGTGCCAGTATTGTAATAAGCCCCCCATCACGTGCCAGTAATAAGCCCCCCATCATGTGCCAGTAATAAGCCCCCCATTACGTGCCAGTAATAAGCCCCCCATTACGTGCCAGTAATAAGCCCCCCATCATGTGCCAGTAATAAGCCCCCCATCATGTGCCAGTAATAAGCCCCCCATCATGTGCCAGTATTGTAATAAGCCCCCCATCATGTGCCAGTAATAAGCCCCCCCATCATGTGCCAGTAATAAGCCCCCCCATCATGTGCCAGTAATAAGCCCCCCCATCATGTGCCAGTAATAAGCCCCCCATCATGTGCCAGTAATAAGCCCCCCATAATGTGCCAGTAATAAGCCCCCCATCATGTGCCAGAAATAAGCCCCCCATCATGTGCCAGTAATAAGCCCCCCATCATGTGCCAGTAATAAGCCCCCCTTCATGTGCCAGTATTGTAATAAGCCCCCCATCACGTGCCAGTAATAAGCCCCCCATCATGTGCCAGTAATAAGCCCCCCATTACGTGCCAGTAATAAGCCCCCCATTACGTGCCAGTAATAAGCCCCCCATCATGTGCCAGTAATAAGCCCCCCATCATGTGCCAGTAATAAGCCCCCCATCATGTGCCAGTATTGTAATAAGCCCCCCATCATGTGCCAGTAATAAGCCCCCCCATCATGTGCCAGTAATAAGCCCCCCCATCATGTGCCAGTAATAAGCCCCCCCATCATGTGCCAGTAATAAGCCCCCCATCATGTGCCAGTAATAAGCCCCCCATAATGTGCCAGTAATAAGCCCCCCATCATGTGCCAGAAATAAGCCCCCCATCATGTGCCAGTAATAAGCCCCCCATCATGTGCCAGTAATAAGCCCCCCTTCATGTGCCAGTATTGTAATAAGCCCCCCATCACGTGCCAGTAATAAGCCCCCCATCATGTGCCAGTAATAAGCCCCCCATTACGTGCCAGTAATAAGCCCCCCATTACGTGCCAGTAATAAGCCCCCCATCATGTGCCAGTAATAAGCCCCCCATCATGTGCCAGTAATAAGCCCCCCATCATGTGCCAGTATTGTAATAAGCCCCCCATCATGTGCCAGTAATAAGCCCCCCCATCATGTGCCAGTAATAAGCCCCCCCCATCATGTGCCAGTAATAAGCCCCCCCATCATGTGCCAGTAATAAGCCCCCCATCATGTGCCAGTAATAAGCCCCCCATAATGTGCCAGTAATAAGCCCCCCATCATGTGCCAGTAATAAACCCCCCCATCATGTGCCAGTAATAAGCCCCCCATCATGTGCCAGTATTGTAATAAGCCCCCCATAATGCGCCAGTAATAAGCCCCCCATAATGTGCCAATAATAAGCCCCCCATCATGTGCCAGTATTGTAATAAGCCCCCCATCATGTGCCAGTAATAAGCCCCCCATCATGTGCCAGTAATAAACCCCCCAATGTGCCAGTAATAAGCCCCCCCCTAATGTGCCAGTAACAAGAGCCCCCCTAATGTGCCTGTAAAACTATTGTAAAAAAAAAACCACTTATACTTACCTCCATGTCAGCGATGCGATGCAGGCCTCTTCCGGCGTGTGTCCCGCGCTGTATGGCTCAGGCGGCGCGATGACATCATCCCGTCGCCTGTGCCTGCACCTGATAGGCTGCCGGCCTAGTGCCTGCAGCCTATCAGAGGAAGGGGAAGGGACACGCCTCTCACTTCCCTGCACCGCCGCAGCACAGGCAGATTACTATGGAGATGAGCGCAATGGAAGCGCTCATCTCCCTGTGGCCGACTGCAGCGGCTCACTTGGGGGGGCATTTTAGTGGGGGGGCATTTTAGTTGGGGGGCATATGGGGGGGCACAGCGTGATGTAGGGGGGCCGTGGCCCCCTCTGGCCCCCCCCCCCCCCCGGCGACGCCACTGAGCGCCGTCCAATGAGTTCTGAAGCATTTGGCTGAATATGAGCAGATAATATTGCCCGAAACACTTCAGAATTCATCCTGCTGCTTTTGTCAGCAGTCACATCATCAATAAATACAGGAGAACCAGTTCCATTGGCAGCCATACATGCCCACTCCATGACACTACCATCACCATGCTTCACTGATGAGGTAGTATGCTTAGGATCATGAGCAGTTCCTTTCTGTGACGGTCACGTACACTACACACAGGGGGAAGGATAGTGACCACTGCACTCCACCCTCACCCCTGGCCCTGCCTACTTGCCTCGCAAGTCCTAATGACAGGGGACAACTAGATGGCAGACCCTAACTTAGGATACGTGCTGGGAAGATAGACAAGACAAATAACGGAATGTGAACGGACCGGGTCAGAACCAAGAGAACTACGCAGTACAAAGGGTTAAGCAAAGAATGGTCAGGAGAAGCCGGGGTCAAATACCAGGAGAGTAGAGAAGTACCAGAGGAGTCCGCAAAGAGTAGTCAGGTGGGAGCCGAGGTCACAATACCGGGAGGGTTGCCCAGTACAGGAGGAGCAGGCAAAGGTTCGTCAGGGAACAGGATCAGGTGAGTAATCAGTAGTCCAACAAATAGCCAGGAACCTAGAATTAACAGGCAACCTGTGGCCAGCAGGCTGCCTGTATTTATAGTGGGGTCTGAGGGTCATGTAACGTGGCCAGCTCCACATGACCGACAGACAGGCAAGTCGAGCACCGAGTGATCAGCTCGGCGCTCAAGGCAGACCTAGGAGCAGGGAACCTGCCAGTTAGCAAAGCCGCCCTGGAGGCCAAACAAATATCCTCGCTCCCGAAGCTAAGCAGCAGGTCTGCGGCTGATGGGAGACCGAGTGCGCCTTTGGCGCCCCGTGACAGTACCCCCCCTTTTACGAGGGGCCACCGGACCCAAGACTTCAGGCGATGGCCTTTCAGTGTGTTCTAAATTAAATTTTTGAACCAGTCTAGGAGCATGAACCTCCCTACCAGGAACCCAAGATCTCTCTTCGGGTCCATACCCCTTCCAGTGAATCAGGTACTGTAAGGAATTACGCACTCTCCTGACATCCACTATCTTAGACACCACATACTCGACAGAATCATTAACAAGAACCGGCGGAGGCGAGGCTTTCGATGGTACAACAGGTTCAAAATATTTTTTAAGTAGAGATTTATGAAATACGTTATGAATGTGGAACGACTCTGGCAGCTCCAACTTAAACGATACCGGATTAATCACCTCCGTGATCTTATACGGTCCAATAAAACGAGGAGCAAATTTTCTAGAAGCTACCTTGAGAGATAGATTCTTGGAGGACAACCATACTTTATCCCCAACCTGAAAGTTCACCCCCTTGGAACGTCTCCTATCGGCCTTGAGTTTTTGGGAACTTTGAGCCTTTTCTAGGTTCGATTGAACCCGGGCCCAAACTGTGCACAGTTCGGAGGAGAGTTTATCCGCTTCAGGGTTAGAGGAGGAGACGGACGACCCAGAATGAAAACGGGGATAAAAACCATGGTTACAAAAGAAAGGGTAGACCCCAGCAGAAGAATTAACACGGTTATTCAAAGCAAATTCTGCCAACGGAAGGTATTTAACCCATAATTGCTGGTCATCAGCAACATACAACCTCAGGAATTGTTCCACAGACTGATTAAGGGGTTTAGTCTGCCCATTACTCTCAGGGTGGTAGGCGGAGCAAAAAGACAACGAAATCTGACATCTTTGACAAAAAGCCCTCCAAAATATGGACACAAACTGCACACCCCTGTCAGATACAATATTTTCCGGGATACCATGTAACCGTACAATATCTTTCACAAAAATAGACGCCAGGGTCTTGGCATTCGATAGTTTAGACAGAGGAAAGAAATGAACCATCTTGCTAAACCTATCGACCACTATCCAAACCACAGTCTTACCCTCCGCCGGCGGCAGGTCAGTAATAAAGTCCATCGAGATATGGGACCAGGGTCTACTGGGAATGGGTAGGGGTCGTAGGTTACCAGCAGGGCGAGTCCTAGGTGTTCTTAGACCTAGCACAAACCTCTTGACATTCCTAAATAGAGTGGGCCACCAATAAGATCTAGAAACCAGCTCTCTAGTGCCCTCAAAACCAGGATGTCCACAAAAGGCAGAATCATGACACTCACCCAACAGCTGGAGACTAAATTGTATGAGGGACAAACAACTTATCTGTTGGGGTGGTTGCCGGTGCCAGATGTTGTTCAGCCTTAAGGAGAGCCGAGATATCTTGGGTTAAGGCTGCTACGAAGATATTTGCTGGTAGGATGGATTCAGGCGGTGCCTCTGTAGGCTGAAAAGCATGGAAGCTCCGAGATAATGCATCAGCCTTCACGTTTTTACTTCCAGGCCTGAAAGTAATGGAGAATTCAAAACGAGTAAAAAACAGTGCCCATCTAGCCTGACTGGGATTCAACCTCTTAGCAGATTCAAGAAACATAAGGTTCTTATGGTCAGTGACAACAGTTACACAATGCCTTGCCCCCTCCAGAAAATGCCTCCACTCCTTAAATGCCCACTTAATGGCCAGCAACTCCCGATTCCCTATGTCGTAGTTTCTCTCTGTGGAAGAAAATTTTCTTGAAAAGAATGCACACGGTCTCAGGTTAGTTAGACTAGCAGGACCTTGTGAAAGGACTGCTCCTGCGCCGTCCTCAGACGCATCCACCTCCACAATAAAAGGTCTCTCCTGATCTGGCTGGATCAGAATGGGAGCGCTACTGAATGCCTTTTTTAGTGTTTCAAACGAAGTAATGGCCTCAGTAGACCAGTTCTCCAAATCCGCCCCTTTTCTAGTAAGGTCGGTCAACGGTTTAGCAATTACTGAAAAATTCTTAATAAATTTACGGTAGTAATTGGCAAAACATTGTACGGCCTTTAACCACCTCAGCCCCCAGTGCTTAAACACCCTGAAAGACCAGGCCACTTTTTACACTTCTGACCTACACTACTTTCACCGTTTATTGCTCGGTCATGCAACTTACCACCCAAATGAATTTTACCTCCTTTTCTTCTCACTAATAGAGCTTTCATTTGGTGGTATTTCTTTGCTGCTGACATTTTTACTTTTTTTGTTATTAATCGAAATTTAACGATTTTTTTGCAAAAAAATGACATTTTTCACTTTCAGGTGTAAAATTTTGCAAAAAAAAACGACATCCATATAGAAATTTTGCTCTAAATTTATAGTTCTACATGTCTTTGATAAAAAAAAAATGTTTGGGTAAAAAAAAAATGGTTTGGGTAAAAGTTATAGCGTTTACAAACTATGGTACAAAAATGTGAATTTCCGCTTTTTGAAGCAGCTCTGACTTTCTGAGCACCTGTCATGTTTCCTGAGGTTCTACAATGCCCAGACAGTACAAACACCCCACAAATGACCCCATTTCTGAAAGTAGACACCCTAAGGTATTCACTGATGGGCATAGTGAGTTCATAGAACTTTTTATTTTTTGTCACAAGTTAGCGGAAAATGATGATTTTTTTTTTTTTTTTTTTTCAAAGTCTCATATTCCACTAACTTGTGACAAAAAATAAAAAGTTCTATGAACTCACTATGCCCATCAGCGAATACCTTGGGGTCTCTTCTTTCCAAAATGGGGTCACTTGTGGGGTAGTTATACTGCCCTGGCATTCTAGGGGCCCAAATGTGTGGTAAGGAGTTTGAAATCAAATTCTGTAAAAATTGACCTGTGAAATCCGAAAGGTGCTCTTTGGAATATGGGCCCCTTTGCCCACCTAGGCTGCAAAAAAGTGTCACACATCTGGTATCTCCGTACTCAGGAGAAGGTGGGGAATGTGTTTTGGGGTGTCATTTTATATATACCCATGCTGGGTGAGAGAAATATCTTGGCAAAAGACAACTTTTCCCATTTTTTTATACAAAGTTGGCATTTGACCAAGATATTTATCTCACCCAGCATGGGTATATGTAAAAAGACACCCCAAAACACATTCCTCAACTTCTCCTGAGTACGGAGATACCAGATGTGTGACACTTTTTTGCAGCCTAGGTGGGCAAAGGGGCCCATATTCCAAAGAGCACCTTTCGGATTTCACAGGTCAATTTTTACAGAATTTGATTTCAAACTCCTTACCACACATTTGGGCCCCTAGAATGCCAGGGCAGTATAACTACCCCACAAGTGACCCCATTTTGGAAAGAAGAGACCCCAAGGTATTCGCTGATGGGCATAGTGAGTTCATGGAAGTTTTTATTTTTTGTCACAAGTTAGTGGAATATGAGACTTTGTATGAAAAAAAAAAAAAAAAAAAAATCATCATTTTCCACTAACTTGTGACAAAAAATAAAAAATTCTAGGAACTAACCATGCCCCTCACGGAATACCTTGGGGTGTCTTCTTTCCAAAATGGGGTCACTTGTGGGGTAGTTATACTGCCCTGGCATTCTAGGGGCCCAAATGTGTGGTAAGGAGTTTGAAATCAAATTCAGTAAAAAATGACCTGTGAAATCCGAAAGGTGCTCTTTGGAATGTGGGCCCCTTTGCCCACCTAGGCTGCAAAAAAGTGTCACACATCTGGTATCTCCGTACTCAGGAGAAGTTGAGGAATGTGTTTTGGGGTGTCTTTTTACATATACCCATGCTGGGTGAGATAAATATCTTGGTCAAATGCCAACTTTGTATAAAAAAATGGGAAAAGTTGTCTTTTGCCAAGATATTTCTCTCACCCAGCATGGGTATATATAAAATGACACCCCAAAACACATTCCCCACCTTCTCCTGAGTACGGAGATACCAGATGTGTGACACTTTTTTGCAGCCTAGGTGGGCAAAGGGGCCCATATTCCAAAGAGCACCTTTCGGATTTCACAGGTCAATTTTTACTGAATTTGATTTCAAACTCCTTACCACACATTTGGGCCCCTAGAATGCCAGGGCAGTATAACTACCCCACAAGTGACCCCATTTTGGAAAGAAGAGACCCCAAGGTATTCGCTGATGGGCATAGTGAGTTCATGGAAGTTTTTATTTTTTGTCACAAGTTAGTGGAATATGAGACTTTGTATGAAAAAAAAAAAAAAAAAAAAAATCATCATTTTCCACTAACTTGTGACAAAAAATAAAAAATTCTAGGAACTCGCCATGCCCCTCACGGAATACCTTGGGGTGTCTTCTTTCCAAAATGGGGTCACTTGTGGGGTAGTTATACTGCCCTGGCATTCTAGGGGCCCAAATGTGTGGTAAGGAGTTTGAAATCAAATTCTGTAAAAATTGACCTGTGAAATCCGAAAGGTGCTCTTTGGAATATGGGCCCCTTTGCCCACCTAGGCTGCAAAAAAGTGTCACACATCTGGTATCTCCGTACTCAGGAGAAGGTGGGGAATGTGTTTTGGGGTGTCATTTTATATATACCCATGCTGGGTGAGAGAAATATCTTGGCAAAAGACAACTTTTCCCATTTTTTTATACAAAGTTGGCATTTGACCAAGATATTTATCTCACCCAGCATGGGTATATGTAAAAAGACACCCCAAAACACATTCCTCAACTTCTCCTGAGTACGGAGATACCAGATGTGTGACACTTTTTTGCAGCCTAGGTGGGCAAAGGGGCCCACATTCCAAAGAGCACCTTTCGGATTTCACAGGTCATTTTTTACTGAATTTGATTTCAAACTCCTTACCACACATTTGGGCCCCTAGAATGCCAGGGCAGTATAACTACCCCACAAGTGACCCCATTTTGGAAAGAAGAGACCCCAAGGTATTCGCTGATGGGCATAGTGAGTTCATGGAAGTTTTTATTTTTTGTCACAAGTTAGTGGAATATGAGACTTTGTATGAAAAAAAAAAAAAAAAAAAAAAAATCATCATTTTCCACTAACTTGTGACTAAAAATTAAAAATTCTAGGAACTTGCCATGCCCCTCACGGAATACCTTGGGGTGTCTTCTTTCCAAAATGGGGTCACTTGTGGGGTAGTTATACTGCCCTGGCATTTTACAGGGGCCCTAATGTGTGGTAAGTAGGTAAATGACCTGTGAAATCCGAAAGGTGCTCTTTGGAATGTGGGCCCCTTTGCCCACCTAGGCTGCAAAAAAGTGTCACACATCTGGTATCTCCGTACTCAGGAGAAGGTGGGGAATGTGTTTTGGGGTGTCATTTTACATATACCCATGCTGGGTGAGAGAAATATCTTGGCAAAGACAACTTTTCCCATTTTTTTTATACAAAGTTTGCATTTGACCAAGATATTTATCTCACCCAGCATGGGTATATGTAAAAAGACACCCCAAAACACATTCCTCAACTTCTCCTGAGTACGGAGATACCAGATGTGTGACACTTTTTTGCAGCCTAGGTGGGCAAAGGGGCCCAAATTCCTTTTAGCAGGGCATTTTTAGACATTTGGATACCAGACTTCTTCTCACGCTTTGGGGCCCCTAAAATGCCAGGGCAGTATAAATACCCCACATGTGACCCCATTTTGGAAAGAAGACACCCCAAGGTATTCAATGAGGGGCATGGCGAGTTCATTGAAAAAAAAAAATTTTGGCACAAGTTAGCGGAAATTGATTTTTTTGATTTTGTTCTCACAAAGTCTCCCTTTCCGCTAACTTGGGACAAAAATTTCAATCTTTCATGGACTCAATATGCCCCTCAGCGAATACCTTGGGGTGTCTTCTTTCCAAAATGGTGTTATTTGTGGGGTGTTTGTACTGCCCTGGCATTTGAGGGTCTCCGCAATCATTACATGTATGCCCAGCATTAGGAGTTTCTGCTATTCTCCTTATATTGAGCATACGGGTAATGAGATTTTTTTTTTCCGTTCAGCCTCTGGGCTGAAAGAAAAAAATGAACGGCACAGATTTCTTCATTCGCATCGATCAATGTGGATGAAAAAATCTCGGCCAAAAAAAGAAAAAAGGAGGGGAAAGGCGTCTGCCAGGACATAGGAGCTCCGCCCAACATCCATACCCACTTCAGCTCGTATGCCCTGGCAAACCAGATTTCTCCATTCACATCAATCGATGTGGATGAATAAATCATTGCCGGGATTTTTTTTTTTATATATACAAAGTGTTTGCCAAAGTATATGAACACCGCCACCTCCTCAGCTCATATGCCTTGGCAAACATATCTTTTACTGCAGAGGAGAAATCTCGTCTTGCAGCGCCGCATACACCGACTTGCGTGTAATCTGACAGCAGCGCAATGCTTCTGTCCGAATGCACATCAGTGCTGCAGCTGGTCGATCGGATGGTCCACCTGGAAGGTAAAAAAAACAAAACAAAAAAGAAAAAACCAGGCCGCAAAGCAATAACTTTATTAACTTTAGAACAGAACATATTAACTTTTTTAAACTTTTTTAACTTTTTTACTTACCGGTAATTTTTTTTTTGTTTTGTTTTTTTTACCTTTATAGAACAAACCTCTCCTTCCCCATGGGACAATGTGCAAAGCGCAAATCGCCCAAAGATGTGGCGAAGTACGTTATGCACTTTATCCCAGGTGAAAGGAGAGGTTTGCAGCAGCTGTGAGAGAAAGGGCCCTAATAGCCCTGTGTGCCTGTCCTGGTGAGATGTGATCCCTATGCTAGGTGTACCTGTGTGTGGTACTTCCGGAAACACTCTCCTAAGCATAGGGCAGGGTGGTCCGGACAGTCAGGACAGAAATAGCGGGTGTCACGCCTTATTCCACTCCTGCTACAGACACGACATTTTTTTCGGGGTGGCGGTTGGGTTGAGGTACCAGCAACGACACTGGGGAAATGTCGCTCGTGTAGACGGCTAACTACACTGGTGGATGGGGCCACGGAACCTCCTGGGTAAAGGAGGTTCTCGATGATCTCTTCCTGGAATTTGAGGAAGGATCGTGTTCTCCCAGCCTTACTGTAGAGAACAAAACTATTGTAGAGCGCCAATTGAATTAAATATACAGACACCTTCTTATACCAGCGTCTGGTTCTGCGGGAAACTAAATAGGGAGCCAACATCTGGTCATTGAAGTCCACCCCTCCCATGAGCGCATTATAGTCGTGGACTGAGAGGGGCTTTTCAATGACACGGGTTGCCCTTTGAATTTGTATTGTCGTGTCTGCGTGAATGGAGGAGAGCATGTAAACGTCACGCTTGTCTCTCCATTTCACCGCGAGCAGTTCTTCGTTACACAAGGCAGCCCTCTCCCCCCTTGCAAGACGGGTGGTTACAAGCCGTTGGGGGAAGCCCACGCGACTAGTTCGCGCGGTGCCACAGGCGCAAATCCGTTCTAGAAACAAATGCCTAAAGAGGGCCACACTTGTGTAAAAATTGTCCACATAAAGATGGTACCCCTTGCCGAATAAGGGTGACACCAAGTCCCAGACTGTCTTCCCACTGCTCCCCAGGTAGTCAGGGCAACCGACCGGCTCCAGG
The DNA here is from genome assembly GCF_905171765.1 of Bufo bufo. Taxonomy (NCBI): domain Eukaryota; kingdom Metazoa; phylum Chordata; class Amphibia; order Anura; family Bufonidae; genus Bufo; species Bufo bufo. Next base: position 47,551,670 of record NC_053391.1, read on the forward strand.
GTCTGATCTTTTCCCTCATAGATCCGAAATTTGTGGGTATAGCCTGTGGCCCTTTCACAGAGCTTATACAATTTGACCCCATACCGGGCACGCTTGCTTGGGATGTACTGTTTGAAGCCAAGGCGCCCGGTAAAATGTATTAGGGACTCGTCTACGCAGATGTTTTGCTCAGGGGTATACAAATCTGCAAATTTCTGGTTGAAATGGTCTATGAGGGGCCGAATTTTGTGGAGCCGGTCAAAAGCTGGGTGGCCTCTGGGACGGGAGGTGGTGTTGTCGCTAAAGTGCAGGAAACGCAGGATGGCCTCAAATCGTGTCCTGGACATAGCAGCAGAGAACATGGGCATGTGATGAATTGGGTGCGTTGACCAATATGACCGCAATTCATGCTTTTTTGTCAGGCCCATGTTGAGGAGAAGGCCCAGAAAAATTTTAAGTTCGGAAACTTGGACTGGTTTCCACCGGAAAGGCTGGGCATAAAAGCTTCCCGGGTTTGCGGTTATAAATTGTGTGGCATATTGGTTGGTCTCTGCCACGACTAAGTCCAAGAGCTCCGCAGTCAAGAACAGCTCAAAAAATCCCAGGGCCGTACTGATCTGAGCCGTCTCAACCCGAACTCCAGACTGGGCGGTGAAAGGGGGAACTACTGGTGCGGCTGAAGTTGGTGACTGCCAATCAGGGTTTGCCAGCACCTCAGGGATTCTAGGGGCTCTACGGGCCTGTCTGTGCGGTGGCTGCGACGGGGTAACTAGTGCACGTGCCACCGTACCAGCTTCAACTGCCCTTCTGGTGCTCGCTACTTCACCATGTTGTACGGCAGTGCTGGTACTAGGTCCAGGAAGGGCTGCGCTGCTGGTGTATGCCTCACCACGTGATCCGGCAGCGACAGCCCCACTCTGCTGCTCTTGAAGCGGATCCTGCATAACCTGTGGTCTAGCGACACGGGGCCGGGTACGCCTGGTGCTGCCAGGGACCTCAACCTCCTCGTCCGAACTTTGGGTCAGAGAGCCACTGCTTTCTACAGGTTCATATTCTGACCCGCTAGATTCATCAGATGAGGGTTCCCACTCCTCATCCGACTGGGTCAGAATCCTGTAGGCCTCTTCAGAAGAATACCCCCTGTTTGACATTTGGACTACTAAATTTAGGGGTATTCCCTGAGACTACCCAAGAAAAAAAGCAAGCCTGTCTTACAAAGGGGAGGCTAGCGAAGTACCGGAGGCCGCTGCGGTTGATAAAAAATATCAAAACTGATTTTTTTATCGCCACAGAGCGTGTAAAGTGAATGTGCAGTGATCAAAAAAAAAAATTTTTTTGTCACTGCGGTGGGGCGGGCGTGGGTGAACGCACGTGTGGGCGACCGATCAGGCCTGATCGGGCAAACACTGCGTTTTGGGTGGAGGGCGAACTAAAGTGACACTAATACTATTATAGATCTGACCGTGATCAGTTTTGATCACTTACAGATACTATAAAAGTACAAATGCTGATTAGCGATACGCTAAACAGCGAATAAAAGTGACTGCGGTGCGGTGGGGTGGGCGCTAACTGACGCTAACTACCTAACCAAGGGGCCTAAACTATCCCTAAAACCTAACAGCCAATACTAGTGAAAAAAATAAGTGTCAGTTTACACTGATCACTTTTTGTCTTTCACTAAGTGATTGACAGGGGGCGATCAAGGGGTTAATTTGGATGATGGGGGTGATGGATGGTGATCAGGGGCTAAGGGCAGTGTTTGGTGTGTACTCACAGTGATGTCTGCTTCTCTGCTGGATCCAACCGACGAAAAGGACCAGCAGAGAAGCAGAGAAGCCATATAACAGATCATATTTACTAATATGATCTGTTATCTGGCTTGTGATTCGATTTTTTAAAAATCAGCAACCTGCCAGCGACGATCATTGGCTGGCAGGTTGCTGATGAAATACTCCTCTAACTTTTGCCGGCCCGCGATGCGCATGCGCGGGCCGGCTGTGACCGAAATCTCGCGTCTCGCGAGATGACGCGCCGGCGCGTCCAGGAGGAATGAATCAACCACCTCCAGGACGCGTCTGTGCGTACAGCGGTCCGGAGGTGGTTAAGGATGAAGGCCTTACCCATTCCTTAATAGCTAGTACCTTACCAGGATCCATCTTGAAGGCGTGAGGGGTCAGGACATGCCCTAGAAACAGTATCTCCTGTACACCAAATACACATTTCTCTTGTTTAGCGGACAACTGATTCTCCCTCAACACCTCTAATACTTGTCTAACATGAGACACATGAGATTTGAAATCAGGGGAAAATATCAAAAGGTCGTCAAGATACACAATGACAAATTTACCTAAAAACTCTCTAAGAATATCATTCATAAAGTTTTGAAACACAGCTGGGGCATTGCTGAGTCCAAAAGGCATAACCTGATATTCAAAGTGTCCTGCCGGAGTATTGAACGCCGTCTTCCATTCGTCTTCCTCCTTGATTCGGATTAGATTATATGCCCCTTTCAGGTCAATCTTAGAAAACCAGGTTGCCCCCATAACCTGGTTAAATAAATCCGGAATCAATGGGAGAGAGTATCTATTCTGGATAGTGATCTTATTCAATTTCCGGTAATCGATACAAGGCCTAAGACCACCATCCTTCTTCTTAACGAAGAAAAACCCTGCTCCCATAGGAGAGACAGAAGGACTAATGTGCCCCTTACTGAGGCTTTCCTTAACCACCTCCGGACCGCCGAACGCAGCGACGCGTCCTGGAGGTGGTTGATTCATTCCGCCTGGACGCGCCAGCGCGTCCTCTCGCGAGATGCGAGATTTCCTGTGAACGCGCGCACACAGGCGCGCGCGTTCACAGGATCGGAAGGTAAGCGAGTGGATCTCCAGCCTGCCAGCGGCGATCGTTCGCTGGCAGGCTGAAGATGTAATTTTTTTAACCCCTAACAGGTATATTAGACGCTGTTTTGATGACAGCGTCTAATATACCTGCTACCTGGTCCTCTGGTGGTCCCTTTTGTTTGGATCGACCACCAGAGGACACAGATAGCTCAGCAATATGTAGCACCAAGCACCACACTACACTACACCCCCCCGTCACTTATTAACCCCTTATTAGCCCCTGATCACCCCATATAGACTCCCTGATCACCCCCCTGTCATTGATTACCCCCCTGTCATTGATCACCCCCCTGTAAAGCTCCATTCAGACGTCCGCATGATTTTTACGGATCCACTGATAGATGGATCGGATCCGCAAAACGCATACGGACGTCTGAATGGAACCTTACAGGGGCGTGATCAATGACTGTGGTGATCACCCCATATAGACTCCCTGATCACCCCCCTGTCATTGATTACCCCCCTGTCATTGATCACCCCCCTGTCATTGATCACCTCCCTGTAAAGCTCCATTCAGACGTCCGCATGATTTTTACGGATCCACTGATAGATGGATCGGATCCGCAAAACGCATACGGACGTCTGAATGGAGCCTTACAGGGGCGTGATCAATGACTGTGGTGATCACCCCATATAGACTCCCTGATCACCCCCCTGTCATTGATCACCCCCCTGTCATTGATCACCCCCCCTGTCATTGATCACCCCCCTGTAAGGCTGCATTCAGATGTCCGTATGATTTTTACGGATCCACGGATACATGGATCGGATCCGCAAAACACATACGGACATCTGAATGGAGCCTTATAGGGGGGAAATTATATTTTTTTTTCTTACAAAGTCTCATATTCCACTAACTTGTGTAAAAAAATAAAATCTCACATGAACTCACCATACCCCTCACGGAATCCAAATGCGTAAAATTTTTTTGACATTTATATTCCAGACTTCTTCTCACGCTTTAGGGCCCCTAGAATGCCAGGGCAGTATAAATACCCAACATGTGACCCCATTTCGGAAAGAAGACACCCCCAGGTATTCCGTGAGGGGCATATTGAGTCCATGAAAGATTGAAATTTTTGTCCCAAGTTAGCGGAAAGGGAGACTTTGTGAGAAAAAAATAAATAAAATCAATTTCCGCTAACTTGTGCCAAAAAAAAAAAAATTCTATGAACTCGCCATGCCCCTCATTGAATACCTTGGGGTGTCTTCTTTCCAAAATGGGGTCACATGTGGGGTATTTATACTGCCCTGGCATTCTAGGGGCCCTAAAGCGTAAGAAGAAGTCTGGGATCCAAATGTCTAAAAATGCCCTCATAAAAGGAATGTGGGCCCCTTTGCGCATCTAGGCTGCAAAAAAAGTGTCACACATCTGGTATCGCCGTACTCAGGAGAAGTTGGGCAATGTGTTTTGGGGTGTCATTTTACATATACCCATGCTGGGTGAGATAAATATCTTGGTAAAATGCCAACTTTGTATAAAAAATGGGAAAAGTTGTCTTTTGCCGAGATATTTCTCTTACCCAGCATGAGTATATGTAAAAAGACACCCCAAAACATATTGCCCTACTTCTCCTGAATACGGCGATACCACATGTGTGACACTTTTTTGCAGCCTAGGTGGGCAAAGGGGCCCACATTCCAAAGAGCACCTTTAGGATTTCACAGGTCATTTACCTACTTACCACACATTAGGGCCCCTGGAAAATGCCAGGGCAGTATAACTACCCCACAAGTGACCCCATTTTGGAAAGAAGACACCCCAAGGTATTCCGTGAGGGGCATGGAGAGTTCCTAGAATTTTATATTTTTTGTCACAAGTTAGTGGAAAATGATGATTTTTTTTTTTCTTACAAAGTCTCATATTCCACTAACTTGTGACAAAAAATAAAAACTTCCATGAACTCACTATGCCCATCAGCGAATACCTTAGGGTGTCTTCTTTCCAAAATGGGGTCACTTGTGGGGTAGTTATACTGCCCTGGCATTCTAGGGGCCCAAATGTGTGGTAAGGAGTTTGAAATCAAACTCTGTAAAAAATGGCCGGTGAAATCCGAAAGGTGCTCTTTGGAATGTGGGCCCCTTTGCCCACCTAGGCTGCAAAAAAGTGTCACACATGTGGTATCTCCATACTCAGGAGAAGTTGGGGAATGTATTTTGGGGTGTCATTTTACATATACCCATGCTGGGTGAGAGAAATATCTTGGCAAAAGACAACTTTTCCCATTTTTTTTATACAAAGTTGGCATTTGACCAAGATATTTATCTCACCCAGCATGGGTATATGTAAAATGACACCCCAAATCACATTCCCCAACTTCTCCTGAGTACGGAGATACCACATGTGTGACACTTTTTTACAGCCTAGGTGGGCAAAGGGGCCCACATTCCAAAGAGCACCTTTCGGATTTCACCGGCCATTTTTTACAGAATTTGATTTCAAACTCCTTACCACACATTTGGGCCCCTAGAATCCCAGGGCAGTATAACCACCCCACAAGTGACCCCATTTTGGAAAGAAGACACCCAAAGGTATTCGCTGAGGGGCATAGTGAGTTCATAGAACTTTTTATTTTTTGTCACAAGTTAGTGGAATATGAGACTTTGTAAGAATAAAAAAATAAAATAAAAAAATCATCATTTTCCGCTAACTTGTGACAAAAAATAAAAAGTTCTATGAACTCACTATGCCCATCAGCGAATACCTTAGGGTGTCTACTTTCCGAAATGGGGTCATTTGTGGAATGTTTGTACTGTCTGGCCATTGTAGAACCTCAGGAAACATGACAGGTTCTCAGAAAGTCAGAGTTGCTTCAAAAAGCGGAAATTCACATTTTTGTACCATAGTTTGTAAACGCTATAACTTTTACCCAAACCATATTTTTTTTACCCAAACATTTTTTTTTATCAAAGACATGTAGAACAATAAATTTAGAGCCAAATTTATATATGGATGTCGTTTTTTTTGCAAAATTTTACAACTGAAAGTGAAAAATGTCATTTTTTTGCAAAAAAATCATTAAATTTCGATTAATAACAAAAAAAGTAAAAATGTCAGCAGCAATGAAATACCACCAAATGAAAGCTCTATTAGTGAGAAGAAAAGGAGGTAAAATTCATTTGGGTGGTAAGTTGCATGACCGAGCAATAAACTGTGAAAGTAGTGTAGTGCAGAAGTGTAAAAAGTGGCCTGGTCTTTAAGGGTGTTTAAGCTATAGGGGCTGAGGTGGTTAATATAATCCTCCATGGCCTTGCGTTCAGGCTTAGAGAGATTATAAATACGCCCCTTAGGAAACCTGGCACCCTCTACTAACTCTATGGCGCAATCATAAGGTCTATGGGGTGGTAGAACCTCCGGGGTAGGTCATGAGAACACATCAGAATATTCCGTAATGACCGTGGGTAATATATCAGATTCTACTGAGACCCCAGCTTGTACCACAGACGAGCACGAGTCACACTTAGGTCCCCATTTCACCAACTCCCCCCTGGACCAATCAATAGAGGGGTTGTGTAATCGGAGCCAAGGCAACCCTAGTACCACCTCGACCGGTAAGTTCTCCAGGACTAAGAGGGAACATTTCTCAGAGTGGCACACGCCCACGGTTAAAGAAATCTCTGAGGTACATGACCTCACCATACCACCTACCAGGGGAGTGGCGTCAATAGCCATGACATGGATAGGTGTAGGAAGAGAAAATATTGGAATACCCAGTCTAATGGCGTACTCAGAGTCAATAAAGCTGGCCACTGAACCAGAGTCAATAAAGGCCTTACCCGGCCATTTATTAACCCCCAGAGATATTGCTATAGGTACCAAAAGCTTACATTTCGTAATATCAGGGTGTACCTGATCTTTCGGTTGCCTTGCCTTGGGAGAATTAACGGAGAGGGCCTTCTTAGTACACTGGTTGATCCAATGGTCAGGTTCTCTGCAGTAAAAACACACTCCACGTCTGCGGCGCAGATTCCCTTGAGTCATGCCGACCTGCATGGGTTCCTCGGTAGAGACCTCAGCGTTGTTTCTGGGATAGACCTCAGGCTGGACCACCATCTGAGAAAAGAACTGTCGTTCCTGTCGTCTCTCTCTAACCCGTCGGTCAAGTCGGACTACAAGGGTCATCATCTCCGCTAGAGTCTCTGGAAGCTGATAACTCACTAGAAGATCCTTTAAGTTATCAGACAGACCTGACCTTAACTGACTCTTAAGTGCTGGTTCATTCCATCCTGAAGGAACACACCACCTTCTGAATTGGGTGCAATACTCCTCCCAGTGGCGGATCCAGAGCCTGGTGTCGGGAGGGGCACTTTCAGATTTTTTTCTGTCCGCCGCCACAAAACAATGGTGCTTATAGAACAGACCACACAGTGTAAAGGTATACTGTATATTGTGTGGCACAGTGTAGAGGTATACTGTATATTGTGTGGCACAGTGTAGCGGTATACTGTATATTGTGTGGCACAGTGTATGCTATATGTGTATAACAAACATATTTCACATGAAAACTTACAATTACTTGGCTTGGCCCTTGGGGATCTCGGACGCCGCTTCAACACTTTGGCCGGGGGCTCGGCGGAGCTGATGTTGTGTTTTATCCTAATGAGAAAGATTTCATAAAAGGATTTGGAGAAGGGGCAGAGGGATAGCAGAGCAGGGAGAGGCTGTGCTGCTACTAGGGGATCATACCATGGGGGAGTAATAAAGCCCCCCCAGTAGAAATAATTCTCCTTATAATGTGACAGTGCAAAAAATACCCCCTTGTAATGCCCCCAGTTGAGCTAATGTCCCCATAGTGCCCCCATAATGTCCCAGTATAAAATACCCCTATATAGTGCCCCCAGTAAATGCCCCCATAGTTCTCCACACCCTCCTTCCTCCTAGTGTCCCCCATAATGTACCAGTATAAAATGCTCCAGTAGATGCCCTCAGTGTCCCCCATAATTTTCAAGTATAAAATACCCCTTCTTAGTGCCCCCCGTAGATGATCCCATAGTACTCCTCTCCCCCCAGTATTAATAACAGCCCCCCATGTGCCAATATTAATAACAGCCCCCCTGTGCCAGCAACAACAGCCCCCCCTGTGCCAGTAATAACAGCCCCCCCTGTGCCAGTAATAACAGCCCCCCCCTGTGTTAGTAATAACAGCCCCCCCCTGTGTTAGTAATAACAGCCCCCCCCATGCCAGTAATAACAGCCCCCCTGTGCCAGTAATAACAACCCCCCTGTGCCAGTAATAACAGCCCCCCTGTGCCAGTAATAACAGCCCCCCTGTGCCAGTAATAAAAGCCCCCCCGCCAGTAATAACAGCCCCCCTGCCAGTAATAACAGCCCCCCTGCCAGTAATAACAGCCCCCCTGCCAGTAATAACAGCCCCCCGTGCCAGTAATAACAGCCCCCCCGTGCCAGTAATAACAGCCCCCCCGTGCCAGTAATAACAGCCCCCCCGTGCCAGTAATAACAGCCCCCCCGTGCCAGTAATAACAGCCCCCCGTGCCAGTAATAACAGCCCCTCTGTGCCAGTAATAACAGCCCCCCTGTGCCTGTAATAACAGCCCCCCTGTGCCAGTAATAACAGCCCCCCTGTGCCAGTAATAACAGCCCCCCTGCCAGTAATAACAGCCCCCCTGCCAGTAATATCAGCCCCCCTGCCAGTAATAACAGCCCCCCCGTGCCAGTAATAACAGCCCCCCCCGTGCCAGTAATATCAGCCCCCCTGCCAGTAATAACAGCCCCCCCGTGCCAGTAATAACAACCCCCCCGTGCCAGTAATAACAGCCCCCCCGTGCCAGTAATAACAGCCCCCCTGCCAGTAATAACAGCCCCCCCTGCCAGTAATAACAGCCCCCCCGTGCCAGTAATAACAGCCCCCCCGTGCCAGTAATAACAGCCCCCCGTGCCAGTAATAACAGCCCCCCTGTGCCTGTAATAACAGCCCCCCTGTGCCAGTAATAACAGCCCCCCAGTGCCAGTAATAACAGCCCCCCTGTGCCAGTAATAACAGCCCCCCTGTGCCAGTAATAACAGCGCCCCCGTGCCAGTAATAACAGCCCTCCCCCACCAGTAATAACAGCCCCCCCCCCCCGCCAGTAATAACAGCCCCTCTGTGCCAGTAATACCAGTATTGTATATATATAAAAAAAAAAAAAAAAGCATACTTACCTCCATGTCAGCGATGCGATGCAGGCCTCTTCTGGCCTGTGTCCTGCGCTGTATGGCTCAGGCGGCGCGATGACGTCATCGCGGGCGCCTGCGCCGGCCTCTGATAGGCTGCAGGCACTAGGCCGGCAGCCTATCAGAGGAAGGGAAAGGGACACGCCTCTCCCTCCCCTGCTGCAGCACAGGCATCTGAGACTGTATCTCTGTCCTGAGGGCGGCGATACAGATGACTGGAGATGAGCGCTTCCACAATGGAAGCGCTCATCTCCCTGTGCTCTGCCGCCGCCGCCAGCTCGGGGGGGGGGCAATTGCCCCGTTGCCCCCCCCCCTGGATCAGCCACTGACTCCTCCGCAGGTAGATCGCCCTGAACCAGAACCTTTAGAGCAGTCTCGGCTACCAGTGTCCTGTCTGGTTCATCATACAGGGTACCCAGGGCCTGAAAAAAAACCTCCACTGATGTTAAACAACTAGCGTCAGCAGATAAAGAAAATGCCCAGTCCTGGGGATCACCCTGTAATCGGGAAATGACAATGCCCACGCGTTGACTCTTGGGGCCAGAGGATACGGGGCGCAAACGGAAAAAAAGTTTATAATTTTCTTTAAAGGAAAGAAACTTCTTCCGATCTCCAGAAAAGGGCTCAGGAAGCTTAATCTGGGGCTCTAAATGTGGACTGGAGGCCTGAGGGATGGAAGTACCTTGTCCTAGCTCAAAAGAACAGAGTTTCTCCCCTAGCTCCTGCACATCTGCGTCAGGTTAGAGACATGGTCAGTCAAGGTCACCAGAGGATTCATGATACAGTGGTTAGGTTACGGCCTGTTAATCTGTGACGGTCAAGTACACTACACACAAGGGGAAGAATAGTGACCACTGCGCTCCACCCTCACCCCTGGCCCTGCCTACTTGCCTCGCAAGTCCTAATGACAGGGGACAACTAGACGGCAGTCCCTAACTTAGGATACGTGCTGGGAAGACAGACAAGACAAATAACGGAATGTGAACGGACCGGGTCAGAACCAAGAAAGCTACGCAGTACAAAGGGTTAAGCAAAGAATGGTCAGGAGAAGCCGGGGTCAAATACCAGGAGAGTAGAGAAGTACCAGAGGAGTCCGCAAAGAGTAGTCAGGTGGGAGCCGAGGTCACAATACCAGGAGGGATGTGCAGTACAGGAGGAGCAGGCAAAGGTTCGTCAGGAAACAGGATCAGGTGAGTAATCAGTAGTCCAACAAATAGCCAGGAACCTAGAATTAACAGGCAACCTGTGGCCAGCAGGCTGCCTGTATTTATAGTGGGGTCTGAGGGTCATGTAACGTGGCCAGCGTCACATGACCGACAGACAGACAAGTCGAGCACCGAGTGATCAGCTCGGCGCTCAAGGCAGACCTAGGAGCAGGGAGCCTCCTAGCTAGCAAAGCCGCCCTGGGAACGAGGCCAAACACAGATCCTCGCTCCCGAATCTAAGCAGCAGGTCTGCGGCTGATGGGAGATCGAGTGCGCCTTTGGCGCCCATGACACTTTCCTTCTCCATACTCTTCTCTTCCCATTACTCTGGTACAAGTTGATCTTGGTCTCTTCTGTCCATAGGATGTTGTTCCAGAACTTTGAAGGCTTTTTTAGATGTCGTTTGCCATACTCTAATCTGGCCTTCCTGTTTTTGAGGCTCCCCAATGGTTTACATCTTGTGGTGAACCCTCTGTATTAACTCTGGTGAGGTCTTCTCTTGATTGTTGACTTTGACACACATACGCCTACCTCCTGGAGAGTGGTCTTGATCTGGCCAACTGTTGCGAAGGGTGTTTTCTTCACCAGGGAAAGAATTCTTCGGTCATCCACCACAGTTGTTTTCCATGGTCTCCGGGTCTTTTGGTGTTGCTGAGCTCACCGGTGCGTTCCTTCTTTTTAAGAATGTTCCAAGCTGTTTTGGCCACGCCTAATGTTTTTGCTATCTCTCTGATGGGTTTGTTTTGTTTTTTCAGCCTAATGATGGCTTGCTTCACTGATAGTGACAGCTCTTTGGATCTCATCTTGAGAGTTGGCAGCAACAGATTCCAAATCCAAATAGCACACTTGTAATTGGGATAATGAGGGAATAACACACACCTGGCCATGGAAGAGCTGAGAAGCCAATTGTCCCATTACTTTTGGCCCCTTAACAAGTGGGAGGCACATATGCAAACTGTTGTAATTTCTACATCGTTCACCTCATTTGGATGTAAATATCCTCAAATTAAAGCTGACGGTCTGCAGTTACAGCACATCTTGTTTGTTTCATTTCAAATCCGTTGTGGTGGTGTATAGAGCCAAAAATGTTAGAATTGTGTCATTGTCCCAATATTAATGGACCTGACTGTACATTTCAAGATATCTGTCATTGCATCCTTTTGTAAAGTCACTCAGGTTGTTGCAAATGTTGTAAAAATGTATGTGCATATATTGTCTCATACAATATCTAATCAGATGCTGCAAAGTTTGATAATTATCAATTGAGAAGGATTAGTAGTCAATTTGCTACCATAACCAATTATTGTAACATCATAAATATAATGATAATCATTAAAAACTATCTTTTGTGGTACTAAACTGAAATTAAGTCTATTATTACGTGTAATTGCACTGACAATATCAAAGTTCAGTGAAAAAAATTATTTTGTGAAGATATGATTGGCCAGTAGGTGGCAGAATTGTCATGTCTATGTTGTAAAATACATGCACTATAACTAAAATCTGCCTTTTTTAATAGCTCATTTGGGGACATCAGGTTTATGTGCCTGCTTTGTTTAGATGTTACAGTATGTCATTGAGGGCACTTTTGTATTTCACCAATTTGAGAATTGCTTTGTGCCAAAGAAAAACATCCAAGAATTAGCACTTGAAATATGTAATAAATACAATTCTTACCTTTACTACAAAGAATATATATGAAATTTCACAGGACAATGGGGGCAAGGTTTAGCATATAGTAGGCAGAAGTAATACGGATGCATATCGTAGTTTAATGGGTTCAGATCTGAGCTACAAAGATATATACTATATATATATATACACACCACCACAATGGATTTGAAATTAAACAAACAAGATGTGCTTTAACTGCAGACTGTCAGCTTTAATTTGAGGGTATTTACATCCAAATCAACAGTTTGCATATGTGCCTCCCACTTGTTAAGGGACCAAAAGTAATAGGACAGAATAATAATCCTAAATCAAACTCTCACTTTTTAATACTTGGTTGCAAATCCTTTGCAGTCAATTACAGCCTGAAGTCTGGAACATATAGACATCACCAGACGCTGGGTTTCATCCCTGGTGATGCTCTGCCAGGCCTCTACTGCAACTATCTTCAGTTCATGCTTGTTCTTGGGGCATTTTCCCTTCAGTTTTGTCTTCAGCAAGTGAAATGCATGCTCAATCGGATTCAGGTCAGGTGATTGACTTGGCCATTGCATAACATTCCACTTCTTTCCCTTAAAAAACTCTTTGGTTGCTTTTGCAGTTTGCTTTGGGTCAATGTCCATCTGCACTGTGAAGCGCCGTCCAATGAGTTCTGAAGCATTTGGCTGAATATGAGCAGATAATATTTCCCGAACACTTCAGAATTCATCCTGATGCTTTTGTCAGCAGTCACATCATCAATAAATACAAGAGAACCAGTTCCATTGGCAGCCATATATGCCCACGCCATGACACTACCACCACCATGCTTCACTGATGAGGTGGTATGCTTAGGATCATGAGCAGTTCCTTTCCTTCTCCATAATCTTCTCTTCCCATCACTCTGGTACAAGTTGATCTTGGTCTCATCTGTCAATAGGATGTTGTTCCAGAACTGTGAAGGCTTTTATAGATGTCGTTTGGCAAACTTTAATCTGGCCTTCCTGTTTTTGAGGCTCACCATTGGTTTACATCTTGTGGTGAACCCTCTGTATTCACTCTGGTGAAGTCTTCTCTTGATTGTTGACTTTGACACACATACACCTACCTCCTGGAGAGTGTTCTTGATCTGGCCAACTGTTGTAAACTGTGTTTTCTTCACCAGGTAAAGAATTCTTCGGTCATCTATCACAGTTGTTTTCCGTGGTCTTCCGGGTATTTTGGTGTTGCTAAGCTCACCGCTGCGTTCCCTCTTTTTATAAATGTTTTGGCCACGCCTAATGTTTTTGCTATCTCTCTGATGGGTTTGTTTTGTTTTTTCAGCCTAATGATGGCTTGCTTCACTGATGGTGACAGCTCTTTGGATCTCATCTTGAGAGTTGACAGCAACAGATTCCAAATGCAAATAGCACATTTGAAATGAACTCTGGACCTTTTATCTGCTCATTGTAATTGGGATAATGAGGGAATAACACACACCTGGCCATGGAAGAGCTGAGAAGCCAATTGTCCCATTACTTTTGGTTCCTTAGCAAGTGGGAGGCACATATGCAAACTGTTGTAATTCCTACACCGTTCACCTGATTTGGATGTAAATACCCTCAAATTAAAGCTGACAGTCTGCAGTTAAAGCACATCTTGTTCGTTTCATTTCTAATCCATTGTGGTGGTGTATAGAGCCAAAAATTTTACAATTGTGTCGGTGTCCCAATATTTATGGACCTGACTGTATATAAATATATATGTACATATATATATACTAGCAGAAGGACCCGGCTTCGCACGGGTATATTTCATCTATTTAATTTAATGTTTGTGTGTGTCGTTAAAAGATATCGACAGTATCCACTATAACAGTGACATCTACAGTACCTCGCCCCCTTAACAGTGACCTCCACAGCGGAGTACCTCTTAACAGTAACATCCACAGCGCCCTCCCTTTAACAGTGACCTCTACAGCGGCCGTCCCTTTATTAGTGACCTCCATAGTACCATGTCTTTTTAACAGTGATTTCCACAATAATCCGCCCCCTTAACAGTGACCTCCACAGAGCTCTGTTCCCTTAAAATGTGACCTCCACAACACCCCGCCCCCTTAACAGTGACCGCTACAGCACCCCGCCCTTTAACACTAACCTCCATAGCGGACCTTTCCCTTAACTGTGACCTCCACCGTTCCATGACCCTTTAACAGAGACCAACACTGCGCCCACCCCTTTAACAGTGACCTCCACATCATCCCGCCCCCTTAACAATGACCTCCAGAGCAGCCCGTCCCTTTAACAGTGACCTCCACAGCGGCCACCACTTTATTAGTGACCTCCACAGTACCCCATCTCTTTAACAACACCCCGTCCCCTTAACACTGGCCTCTACAGCAATCTGCTCCTTAACACTGACCTCCATAGCGGACCGTCCCCTCAACTGTAAACTCCACAGCAGCCTGCCCCTAGGGTGGCCAGAGGTCCGGTTTTAGGCCTTCCTTCCGGTGCAGGGCCTGGACGGACACAGGGATGTCCTTTTGAACAGCTCACTCACATAAAGCAGCACTGTGCTGTCTGAGCATGAGCTGCAGGGAGAAAGTCACCCTCCCTCCCACCCCTGCAGCTGACAGAAGTTGATTTTTACCGTCATTTTGTTCAATCCCCGTTGGCTGCGGCGTGGGAAGGGCGTGGCCTAACTGGGCTGGGGGCATGGCTTAGCTAGACCGGGGGCGGGGTTTTTAAGTCTGTCTTTTGAGGGTGGCCTAAACGGCCACCCTGCCTGCCCCTGAACTGTGACCTCCACAACACTCCGCTCCCTTAACAGTGTCATCCACAGCGCCCTGCCCCTTTAAAGCTGACCTACAGCAGTGAAGAAAAATGGCTGGGTTGTTATGGTAACCTGGTGTAAAACTGTGTGTATGTGGAGACTAAGGGCCTGCGAGCTTCCATTGGCTAATAAGGGTCATGTGACCAGGCTTCTATTGGCTAATGCATTTTTTTGGGAATATCTCAGGAACAGTACATGCTAGAGAGCTGAGACCCGGTCTAAAACCTTCCCGGACACCTGATGTACCTGTGTGCCGAATTTCGTGATTGTAAATGCAAGGGTGCGGATTCCTTTAGTAGACATACATACATACACACACACATACATACACTCAGCTTTATATAATAAATATATATATATATACAGTACAGACCAAAAGTTTGGACACACCTTCTCATTCAAAGAGTTTTCTTTATTTTCATGACTATGAAGGCATCAAAACTATGAATTAACACATGTGGAATTATATAGATAACAAACAAGTGGGAAACAACTGAAAATATGTCATATTCTAGGTTCTTCAAAGTAGCCACCTTTTGCTTTGATTACTGCTTTGCACACTCTTGGCATTCTCTTGATGAGCTTCAAGAGGTAGTCCCCTGAAATGGTCTTCCAACAGTCTTGAAGGAGTTCCCAGAGATGCTTAGCACTTGTTGGCCCTTTTGCCTTCACTCTGCGGTCCAGCTCACCCCAAACCATCTCGATTGGGTTCAGGTCCGGTGACTGTGGAGGCCAGGTCATCTGGCGCAGCACCCCATCACTCTCCTTCATGGTTAAATAGCCCTTACTTTCAAAGTTTTCCCAATTTTTCGGCTGACTGACTGACCTTCATTTCTTAAAGTAATGATGGCCACTCGTTTTTCTTTACTTAGCTGCTTTTTTTCTTGCCATAATACAAATTCTAACAGTCTATTCAGTAGGACTATCAGCTGTGTATCCACCTGACTTCTCCTCAACGCCACTGATGGTCCCAACACCATTTATAAGGCAAGAAATCCCACTTATTAAACCTGACAGGGCACACCTGTGAAGTGAAAAACATTTCAGGGGACTACCTCTTGAAGCTCATCAAGAGAATGCCAAGAGTGTGCAAAGCAGTTATCAAAGCAAAAGGTGGCTACTTTAAAGAACCTAGAATATGACATATTTTCAGTTGTTTCACACTTGTTTGTTATGTATATAATTCCACATGTGTTAATTCATAGTTTTGATGCCTTCAGTGTGAATCTACAATTTTCATAGTCATGAAAATAAAGAAAACTCTTTGAATTAGAAGGTGTGTCCAAACTTTTGGTCTGTACTGTATATATATATTGTTTTGTTATTAAAGGGGCCTCCATCTTCACCCTGGCAGCCCCCCTGACTTGAGCATCGGAGCAGTTCATGCTCCGATGCTCTCCTTTGCCCTGCGCTAAATCACGCAGGGCAAAGGCATTTTTGGAGATCCGGTGACGTACCGGGCTCTCCATGGGTCTGCCAGGAAGCCCGGTGACGTCACCGGCACTGATGGGTGGGATTTAGCGCTGCCCTAGCCAGTAAAACGGCTAGGGCAGCGCTAAAGCCCGCCCATCAGAGCCGGTGACGTCACCGAACACACTGCCGGGCGGAAGTTTCCACCCGGCAGTGTGTTGTTGAAAACAAAAGAGACCTTGCCCTGCGCGATTTAGCACAGGGCAAGGGAGCGCATTGGAGCATGAGATGCTCCGATGCTAGCCTAAGGGGGTTGCCTGGGTAAAAATAAGGGTTTGTCCGGGTTCAGCTCTGAACCCAAACAACCCCTTTAATTCTGTACTGATTTCGTACTACATTGGTATAGGTCGTCAGAGTTTATTTTTTAACTCGCCTCTTCCCAACCCAGCAAGATTCATACCCACAGCTGCCTTAATACCAGCCACCAGCTGCTTTGGATGGGCTGAGCTATAAAACCTCTAGTTTGTAGGTGTTTAGCTGTTTTTAGAGTCTGACATATGTAAGTGAAAGTTAATTGTGCTTTTAATATTAAAAAAGGCAATAGGTCCAAATGTCATCCACCCCAGAGTTCTTAAAAAACTACAATTTGTGATTGCTGCACCCCTGAGTGTGCTGCCACACGTTCAGGTTTTTTTATGCAGTTTTTGAAGCTAGAAATAGGAATTGATTGAAAACAGTGGAGAAGTTGTCTCTGCCCTTAATACTTTCTCTCGTGTTATGATCCACACCTGATTTTGGCTTCAAAGCTGCAGCAAAAAGTCTGAACATATGGCAGCACCCTTACTTATCTTTTAAACCAGCTCCTTCTGGAAGGTGATGTTCCTGATGACTGGAGACTGGCCAATGTTTTACCAATCTATAAGAAAAGTAGTATAGAAGAAGCCAGTAACTGCAGACCAATAAGCTTAACATTTCTTGTCAAGATAGAAATGTTACCTTACTGAAAGAGTAGTAGATACTTGGAACTTCCATCGAATGTGGAAAATCTAAGATAAATGAATTTAAACATGTCTTTCAAAAAGGATTAAACAGCCAATCTGACAACAGTTTTCAAAGTAAACACACCAGCTTCATCCTGTCCAAGAGATCTAAAAAAATGTGTAGTCAGTATATTTACACAGTCATAGATCTAAAGGGTGTGTCCCATTACAACTTATCCCCTATCCAAATAGTCCCCCATTTAAATTAAGTGGTGGGCATGCATGAGCATTGCCACTCTATTCAGTTTTTGAACTCTAGCACCTGATTATCTCCAACAGCCCCATACACCTGAATGGAAAAGCAGTACGCATGTGCGTCTGCAGTATGCCAGAGCAAGGGGGTATCTGCAAATTGTTCATTTCTTTATGCTATGTAATATTATGTCATGCTATGCATTGCACCCTGTATAACTATATATGGAAGGCATAGTTGGGGTTAACAACTCTGGTTCAGCCCTTGTAGGGGGTTAGGTGTGGACTAGCTCCACCCCTAGTTAGTCTAGACTGGAACATACTCCCTCTTTTTAGGCCCAAATGCTACAAAGACTCATCGATCTCTGCATGATCTACAGAAGGAGAAAGACAAAGGAGATAAGAATCTGCATGGCCAAGCATTGGAGTCAGTAAAGTAACCTGTTACCAAAAGCTGTTAAGACTTTACTGCAACGAGGGACACCGTTAAGACACCCGTCACACCTGGACATGACCTGGCAAGTCATATCTTTAAAACCTTGTATACCTCAGTGAACATTGCATCTATTATTGCAAGAGTATGACTGCAATAGATTCTGCAGGAGGAGACTTGAAACCGATAGAGAGGTAAGAGGGTCATAACTCCCATCCTTCACTAAATCCATAAATCGTTACCTGGGAAGAATTGCACTGTGTACAGTTTGAACTGAGTTTTTCTATTGTTGGATGTACTACAACTCCTATTTTGCTCCTCAGTAAAGAGAGACATTTATTCTGCTACATCAGGCTTGGTCACTGACGCCTGCACCATATGTCGGCTATTGCTCTTTACATGCCCTGCCTTGCACCCATACAAAAACTCAACCTCATGGGCACCCCGACTACCATCAGGCAGGAGCCTCAACAGCAGGATGTGCACCGGGGGAAACAAGAGTGCACGGCCCTAGAGAGCAACGGTGTGAGGAAAGCTACTCTGATTGATTGTAACAGCCAGAGCCACTACCACTCCCATTCACCGCTCCAGCTCCCCCTGGGCTTTCTGCTTGTCCTCCGCACTGTACTTTACAGAATTCTGAAGAAAGTCTTGTCCTTTTCATAGAAAGTGATTTACAGCTTTTGCTAGTTCTGTCTGACTTTTATATGTTAAGACTTGCTTTATCCGTACTACTGAAGTGCATGCACCAATTGGATGTCTAGTAGTGCCCCTCTAAAGTATACAGGTAAAAATAATAATCTGTATTTTTATAATAAACTAGCAGAAGGACCCAGCTTTGCACGGGTATATTTCATCTATTTCATTTTATGTTTCCGTGTGTCGTAAAAAGATATCAACACTTTCCCCCATAACAGTGACCTCTACAGTACCCGCCCCTTTAACAGTGATCTCCACAGTGCCTGCCCCTTTAACAGTGATCTTCACAGTGCCCGCCCCTTTAACATTGACCTCCACAGTGGCCGCCTCTTTAACATTGACCTCCACAGTGCCTGCCCCTTTAACAGTGACCTCTACAGTGCCTGTCCCTTTAACAGTGACCTGCTTAGTCCCTCCCCATTTAACAGTGACCTCCACAGTGCCCAGCCATTTAACAGTGACCGCCCCTTTAACAGTTACCTTCATAGTGGTCGCCCCTTTAACAGTGACCTCCACATTGCCCCCCCTTTAACAGTGACCTCCAGAGTGTCTGCCCCTTTTACAGTGACCTCCACAGTGCCCGCCTCTTTAACAGTGACCTCCACAGTGCCCGCCCCTTTAACATTGACCAGCCCTTTAACAGTGACCTTCATAGTGGCCGCCCCTTTAACAGTGACCTTCACAGTGCTGCCCCTTTAACGGTGACTTCCACAGTGCCCGCCCCTTTAACAGTGACCACCGCACTGCCTGCCCCTTTAACAGTGACCTCCACAGTGCCCGCCCCTTTAACATTGACCACCCCTTTAATAGTGACCTTCACAGTGCCCGGCCCTTTAACAGTGACCTTCACAGTACCCGCCCCTTTAACAGTGACTTCCACAGTGCCCGCCCCTTTAAAGCTGATCTCCGCAGTGCCCACTCATTTAACAGTGAACTCCACAGTGCCAGCCCCTTTAACAGTGAACTCCACAGCGCCCGTCCGTTTAATAGTGGCCCCTTCCCCCCATGCATGTAGCAGTGTAGTTGTGCCGTCATACGTCATATGACTGAATATTTAAGGATCTGCGAACTGCTGTGATCAGTTTTTATGGCAACCTGGAGTAGGACCTGCGAGCTTCTATTGGCTAATAAGGGACATGTGACCGTGTAAATGGCAGTTCGTATTTAAGTGAAAGGCTGGCAGGCTTGTATTGGCTATGCAGGTCATTTTTTGGGAGTATCTCAGGAACGGTAAGTCTTAGAGAGCTGAGACCCGGTCTAAAACCTCCCCGGACACCTGATGTACCTGTGTGCCAAATTTGGTGAAGATCGGTCCAGTCGTTTGGTTGCGCATAAAGAACGTCCAGACAGACGTATAGACAGACAGTCAGACAGACAGAAACTCATTTTTATATATATAAAAGATTGAACATTACAGAGTAACAAACAAGTCAACAATTAAAATAAGAGGAGTAAGGGCACAAGATATAAAGCTGCATGAGCCAGTCACCAACTAGTATCTATAGAGCTTTTCAGTGCATAAAGTGTGGTGAATTCCGTTGGATGAAGAATCTGGTTTTGAGAAATGATGTTGGATGAGCAGGCAAGTTATAGAATACTAGCAGAAGGACCCGGCTTTGCACGGGTATATTTCATCAATTTCATTTTATGTTCCCGTGTGTCGTAAAAAGATAACAGTTTCCCCCATAACAGTGACCTCTACAGTACCCGCCCCTTTAACAATGACCTCCACAGTGCCTGCCCCTTTAACAGTAATCTCCACAGTGCCTGCCCCTTTAACAGTGACCTCCATATTGGCCGCCCCTTTAACATTGACCTTCACAGTGCCTGCCCCTTTAACATTGACCTCCACAGTGCCTGCCCCTTTAATAGTGACCTACACAGTGCCTGCCCCTTTAGAAGTGACTGCATCTTTAACAGTGACCTGCACAGAGCCTGCCACTTTAACAGTGACCTCCACAGTGCCCGCCCCTTAACAGTGACCTTCATAGTGGCCGCCCCTTTAACAGTGACCTCCACAGTGCCTGCCTTTTTAACATTGACCTCCACAATGGCCGCCCATTTAACAGTGACCTACACAGTGCCCGCCCCTTTAAAAATGACCTCCACAGTGCTCGCCCCTTTAACTGTGACCGCATCTTTATCAGTGACCTCAAAAGTGCCCGCCCCTTTAACAGTGACCTCCACAATGCCTGCCCCTTTAACAGTGCCCACCCCTTTAACAATGTCCTCCACAGTGCCCGCCCCTTTAACATTGACTACCCCTTTAACAGTGACCTTCACAATGCCCTCCCCTTTAACAGTTACTTCCACAGTGCCCGCCCCTTTAACATTGAGCTCCACAGTGCTTGCCCCTTTAACATTGACCACACCTTTAACAGTGACCTTCACAGTGCCCGCCCCTTTAACAGTGACCTCCACAGTGTTCGCCCCTTTAACAGTGACCTCCACATTGCCCCCCCTTTAACAGTGACCTCCAGAGTGTCTGCCCCTTTTACAGTGACCCCCACAGTGCCCGCCCCTTTAACATTGACCACCCCTTTAACAGTGACCTTCATAGTGGCCGCCCCTTTAACAGTGACCTTCACAGTGCCCACCCCTTTAACAGTGATTTCCACAGTGCCCGCCCCTTTAACAGTGACCTCCACAGTGCCTGCCCCTTTAATAATGACCTCCACAGTGTCCGCCCCTTTAACAGTGACCTCCACACTGCCCGTCCCTTTAATAGTGGCCGCCCTTTAACAGTGATCTTCACAGTGCCCTTCCCTTTAACAGTGACTTCCACAGTACCTGCCCTTTTAACAGTCACCTCCACAGTGCCCGCCCTTTTAGCATTGACCACCCCTTTAACAGTGACCTTCATAGTAACCGCCCCTTTAACAGTGACCTCCACAGTACCCGTCCCTTTAACAGCGACTTCCACAGTGCCTGCCCCTTTAACAGTGAACTCCACAGCGACCGTCCGTTTAATAGTGGCCCCTGCCCCCCATGCATGTAGCAGTGTAGTTGTGCCGTCATTCGTCATATGACTGAATATTTAAGGATCTGCGAACTGTTAAAACCTGTGATGAGTTGTTATGGCAACCTGGAGTAGGACCTGTGAGCTTCTATTGGCTAATAAGGGACATGTGACCGTGTAAATGGAAGTTCGGATTTAGGCCTCATGCACACGACCGTTGTGTGCATCCGCGGCCGTTGTTCCGTTTTCCGTTTTTTTTCGCGGACCCATTGACTTTTAATGGGTCCGTGGAAAAATCGGAGAATGCACCGTTTGGCTTCCGCGTCCGTGATCCGTTTTTCCAGTCCGTGAAAAAAATATGACCTGTCCTATTTTTTTCACAGACAACGGTTCACGGACCCATTCAAGTCAATGGGTCCGTGAAAAATCACGGATGCACACAAGATAGTCATCAGCGTCCGTGATCCGTGTCCGTGATCCGTGTCCGTTTTTCCTATCATTTTCAATGCAAACTTGACTTAGTTTTTTTTTTCACTTTTCATTTCCGTGGATCCTCCAAAAATCAAGGAAGACCCACGGAAGAAAAAACGGTCACAGATCATGGAACAACGGAAATCTGTTTTGCGGACCGCAAAAAAAAAACGGTCGTGTGCATGAGGCCTTAAGTGAAGGCTTGCTGGCTTCTATTGGCTAATGCAGGTCATTTTTGGGGAATATCTCAGGAACAGTAAGTCCTAGAGAGTCTAAAACCTTCCCGGACACCTGATGTACCTGTGTGCCAAATTTGGTGAAGATCAGTCCAGTCATTTGGTCGCGCATAAAGAACGTCCAGACAGACAGACCGACAGAAATGAATTTTTATATATAGAGATAGGGAGTGAAGGACAGATCACTGTGAAACATGACACCAAGACAGCGGATGCTGACTAGGACTTATGGTAGTGCCGCACTCTGAGATACAACTATCAGGTTTAGATAGGTTAGGAGATGGAGGAAGCACAAGTAGTTCTGTTCTTGAAAGATTAGAGAGAGGACATGATGTTAGAGACAGTAGACAGACAATTACTAGTGTTTTGTAGTACTGCAGGTGTCACGGGACGAAGTATATAGTTGTGGCTTGTCAGCATGGAGTTGGCACTGCTAACCAAATCTACTGATAGTCTCTCCAATGGGGGCTATGTAGAGAGAAAAAAGAAAGACCTAGGACTGAACCCTGAGGAACCCCCAAATGCAAGCTGAAGAGATGTAGTGCAGCAAATAATACACGGAAAGAGCAGTCAGAGAAATAAAAAGAGGACCAATAGAGAACAGTGTCCTGAAGACCAATAGATTGAAGCATTGTGAGTAGGAGTTGGTGGTTATCAGCGTTAAATGCCGCTGAGAGATCCAGAAGAATAAGTAGATAGTAGTAACTGTTAGTTTTTGCTGTCAGGAGACAATATGGCATTTTGGTAAGGGCAGTTTCTGTAGAGTGCAGAAACCAGATTGTAAGAGGTCAAGGAGAGACAGTGGATGAGGCGAGAGTAGACCAGGCTTTCCAGAAGTTTAGAGTTGAAGGGGAGATTAGAGACTAGTTGGTAGTTAGGGTGGTATTACACTGCGCTATCTTTGGGCAGTTCGAGCTCCGATGGATGATAGCACATCCATCAACACTCGTTTGCACTGGCCTAATCCCACAGGTTGATGCCAACTTTGAATTTAGGAGGAACGATTGCTACTGCAGTCATTCCTTCCTCATTCTCTTCTATTGATTATCGCCAGCCCATACCTGATTACACAGTGAGATGTGATACCGATAATCGGGCATCTTCCATCCTAATGAAAGATGTCTATTAGCCAATGAACTAGCATCTGCTCATTCATCGGCTGCTCGATTAAAGGGTCATTTTTCAAGAATGATCTTTCGTATGGAACTTGTTCCCGATAATTGGTCTGAAAGTGCCCTTTAGTTCTGCAGGACAAAAATACATTGCATATACTGTACAGCATCATGAAGAAGGTCTTATCTTTTTCATGTCAGAATTTGCAAAATCACCTTTAGTTTTGTGTTCATTTTTATTCTCATTTTTCTTATTTTGAGTTGACATTTTGTGGGCTTCTGAACCAATTACTAGCTTTTCATACAGTTATGGTCTAAAGTTACAATTTTTTTTAACTTACAATGGTCGTTCCAGAACCAATTAATATTGTAACCTGAGGGAATGCTGTATACAATATAAATGTCTAAGCTACAGAAAGAGGAAAAAAAATAATCTCTCTTTTGTTTCCTGGTGATAAACACGGTAATGAGACTCACTTAGTGTAATGATAGGAAAGCTTGACAGGATATATTATTTACTATTCTTGCTCCTCGTTTTCATTCTCCAGTTAAATGTAGAGAGAGCTTAAGTAGATGCACATTAATGTCATTCAGGGATATGCAAAATAACAGAATATTTGCTTTACCCGAAGGAGTGGATTTGAGAATGATGAATTTTATTAATAATACTCAATTAGCAAACGGTATATCATCAAAGAGAAATAATTATGCAGACCATGACATTATTGCGGAATATTAATAAATGCTAAACACTTTAAACCATTAGAGTTAAAATATAAACGTATCTTGAGAACCTCTTCCTTCTTTACCCTATTCTCGTCCCAGGAAGCATCTGTTTAGTTTCTTCTTCTGTTTCTCTTTCATTTATATGTTAATATGGTTATTTAAACTGTGTTGTGAAAGAATATCCCTTCCTCTACATTGCCTTCTTTTTTTGACAGTAAACCAAACAACACCTGAGAATCAAAGACACATATATCATAGTGGCAGGCCATGCAGCTCTATGGGGCACTTGAATAGAAGGGCTGATTCTAGGTTGGTCTTATCCTTATATTAATGGATGTTGAGAGCCTTTACAGGAATGTGGTCTCCACAAGTACTCCAATGTCAGCAAACAGGTAAATGTAAATTTTGTACTCAAGTCCTAAAAATTAGAAGTGGGTCCCAAGATCTCCTGTCACTGGTGAATGTGGTGGTGTCAAGCAGAATCTGAAGGAAACCCAGTACTTTATCGTTTGTATCTGACACCCATCCTCTATGAAGGACACCTGTAGACATCTTTGGCCTCAGCTGCATTTTAAGGTTATCTAAAAAATAAGGCGGAACTCTCTCCAGTTTCTTTATATACATATTAAGGAACCATCACAAAAACAGATTTGGTCAATGCGTTTTACGCCAGGTCTTTAAAGGGGTATTCTGGTTAGAGAACGTTATCCCCAAACCATAGGATAGGGATAACTATTAGATCAGTGATGTCCGCTCTTAGCTTATAGAAGCAGGCACAGTCAGGAGCCCGCTCCGCTCAGCTTATCCTGGCATAGCACATGGTTACAGGGTACCCATGTGCTATGCCAAGAGTTAGGGACACAGGCAGGAGCATCAATATGCCCATACTCACTGCTGCGACCCCATTCATAAATTGTCATGTCCGTACTCCGTACACCACTGAGCTGTCAGTGGTGTACAGAGAAGTGAATTTCAAGCACACAGGGAATGATGCGCTTTAGGGAGGTAAAACTGTAATAAAAATACGAAAATCCGTAAATAAAGTGTTTCACAAAAAGTTTTACTATGGCATTAGGACATCCTAATAAAATTTTATTCAAAAGTTTAGTTACTTTTTAAACAATATTTTCAGCATACTAATGTAATTATTGTTGCACTGCTGCCATTTAATGGCAAAACCATGCAATCCCTTTTGCACACTGAGTGAAGAAAGACCCTTGGATGATGTCACTTGCCGTTTTTGTGAGGCAGTTCCTCAATGGCAGTGTGAGTGCACAGTCTGAGAACAAGAGTGTTTATCACAGCTCTGCAAGTTAGAGGAACTTTAACCTGCACCCCTGACTCTGAGAGACTGCGTGACTGGCATGGTCATCACCTGGTAATTGGTTAGAGCGCCTGAGGGGGTAGGATTAAACTGAGAGCAGGCTGCACACTCAGACTAAGGCTAGGTCTACACGACGACATTTGTCGCGCAACATTTTGTTGCACCAATGTCGCGCGACAATTTTTATAATGGCAGTCTATGGTGTCGCACGACAACATGCAACATGCTGCGACTGCGACGCAACAGTCGCAGAAAATCCATCGGGATGGATTTTTCTGCGACTGTTGCGTCACAGTCGCAGCATGTCGCATGTTGCAGTGCGACACCATAGACTGCCATTATAAAAATTGTCGCGCGACATTGGTGTAGACCTAGCCTAAGGCTACATTCACACGTCCGTGGTGTGTTGCGGACCCAGGCGGGTCCGCAACACACCAGCCCGTCACCCCCATAGAAATGCCTATTCTTGTCTGCAAGCTGCGGACAAGAATAGGACATGCTCTATCTTTTTGCGGAGCTGCGGACCCAAAATCGGGGCCGCGCTCCGCAATTGCGGTTGCAGACAGCACACTGTGTGCTGTCCGCATCCATTCCGTCCCCATAGAGAATGAATGGGTCCGCACCCATTCCGCAAAATTGCGGAAAGGATGCGGACCCATTTTGCGGACGTGTGAATGGAGCCTTAGGGTCCATTCACACGTCCGTAAGTTTTCTGCGGATCCGCAAAACACGGACACTGGCAATGTGCATTCCGCAATTTGCGGACCGCACATCGCCGACACTATAATAGAAAATGCCTAATCTTGTCTGCAATTGCAGACAAGAATAGGACATGTTCTATTTTTTTTGCGAAAACAGAAGCACGGATGCGGAAGTGCGGATCTGCAAATGCGGATGCGGACGGCACATTCCGGCCCCATTGAAAATGAATGGGTCTGCACCCGTTCTGCAAAATTGCGGAACGGATGCGGACCCATTTTGCGGACGTGTGAATGGACCCTAAGAGAGACTGATTCCTGAGTAAACCATGCATAGGCCCGAGTGAGGCTGCATACTAGAGTTAGCAAACAGTGTATGAGACAACGCTGCAAAGAGAGCACAAGAGTGGTGTCCTGAAGCTAAAACTGTTTAGTTTTTTCATCAATATACTTATATGAGGTCTTATTTTTTTGCAGGACAAGTTATAGTTTTTAATGCACCATTTTGGGTGCATATAATGATTGATTAAAGCCAGCTGTTTAGCTAAAAAACAACAACTTTGTTTATGTCAGTAAATAGGCGTATTAGTGGTCACTAATGGGTTAAGTACTTGGTGACTGTGCAAAATGTGGGCTGTAACTGTGCCTCTTATAAAACTGTGTGCTTCCATTGTTGAAGAAATACTTCTGTTACCGCTATCCGCTACCATTTTGCTGCCATGTTCCTATATATTTCACCTGTGCAAAGAGACTATACTAAGTCCTCTGTACCAAACATAATTGCTACAATAAGTTCTTCAGTAGTCTTCTTCTCTGCTATACTCCGGTGTGACCTCCATCGCTCTCTCCACATATCATCACAGAGTCCCATGGTGGATGGTAGGGGGCACTTCTCCTGCACCCCAACCAGGTCATATCCAAGAATAAAGGATTTTGACTACAGCAGTGGTGAGTGCCCCCCCTCTTTTTGCTTTTCTTCTCCATTTTCACAGCTCATATCCTTGCTTGGTCAAGCTGCGTATGTTTGTGTATGGAGCCAGAATATGAACACATCCATTTTTAGTCACTCTCTAATCTTTCTTCTTTTGATTGCATACAGGACATATAATTATTAAAGGGGTCTTCTGGGATCTAGATACCGATGACCTATCTTCAGGATATTGCATGTTGGCCTGAAGGTGGAAGGGATTGACAAAGGCATTTGGTTTCAGTGCTGTTGCTTTCTGGAGTTTACTATTCTCAGGATGGGTCATCAATTTCAGACCATTGGGGTGCTAACACCCCCCATCCCCACCGATAAGCGGTTCTGGGTATGGAGGAAGCAGAAGGCCTTGTGCACCGTTCAGTGACCTGTCAGGTTACTGCAGCTCCGTTCCAATTACCCACTCCCGACTCGGGGAGTTAGTGATGATAAATAACAATACAGGACTCTTAAGATGCCATGTTATTGGAATGAGTAATAAAAAATTACAGGGAATGTCACTGCAGTATTTTGGATGAGGAAACGTTATACAGGAGAGGTTCTGCTGCCGCTTTGTTGACTCTAGATAACTTCTGCCTGATCGCACGTCTCCGTGACGTCCACGATCCATTTGGATATCTTTCCTATCAACTTTCGATGTTCTTTTATGCGCCTAACATGGTGACCACCGGTAACGGGGAATCATTGTTCGATTTTGGAAAGGGAGCCTGATAAACGGTTACGGCTACTACTTCAAAGCAAGGCAACATAAGTTGCAGGCCAGTAGGTGAGCTGACCCTGTAAAAAATTTAAGTCGCGGGCCTGCATGTGAGCTGACCCAGTAAAAGATTTGAGTTGCGGGCCTGCAGGTGAGCTGAACCAGTAAAAGATTTGAGTTGCGGGCCTGCAGGTGAGCTGAACCAGTAAAAGATTTTAGGAGTGGGCCTGCTGATGAGCTGAGGTGGAACCGACAAACCCAACTTGAATTTGATGGCTGCATTAATCTGCAGGTGACAATGATACAGCTCCACAGATTGTTTCCATCTGCATCTTTCTAAGCAATCTGTGGCCTTAGTCTTTTATCCAGACTCAGTCATTGTGCCACTATGTGGCCTCCTCATGCTGCCATCTCCATACCATGTCACCTTGCCACTCATTTTTATCACTATGCTGCTGCTGCTGCTTAAAAGGCCTTAAACTGATCACCAGGCCCACAATTTAATTAAGGTTTTGTAATCGATAAACCCAACTTGCTTTTGTGGGCTGCATCAGTGGCCTAGCTAGAATTGACTGGGCCCCACAGCCAATTTTTGAATGGGGCTCCATCCCACAGTAATTTTTTAGCGACCCCTTCCTTTCATGCCTCCCCCATTCCTGAGGCTAGGAAAGATCGCACTCTCAGACCAGGGCCGGCAGCTGTTCCATCAGTTTTATACACTGTCTATAATGACACTGTATATAATTTCATTGTGTAATACTGTTGAGGGGGCCCTGACCAAATCCATTAGTCTTCCTCCTCCTGGGTGGGCCCCTTCTGGGTCAGGGCCCCAAAGCTGCAGCTTCCCCTGCTTCCCCTATAGCTACGGCCCTGGTCTGCATTAATCTGCAGGTGATCGTGATACAGCTCCACAGATGGTTTCCATCTGCATCTTTCTAAACAATCTGTGGCCTCAGTCTTTTATCCAGACTCTGTCATTGTGCCACTATGTGGCCTCCTCATACTGCCATTTCCACACCATGTCACCTTGCCACTCATTTTTATCACCATGCTGCTGCTGATGATGCTGCTTAAAAGGGCTTAAAGTGATCACCAGGCCCACAATCTAATTAAGGTTTTACGCACAAAACCAAAGTAAAAAATCAATTCTATAGTAAAAATTTATTGAAAATACACTTTCCTGTATATTTACTTGTATATAAAGTGCAAGTCCTGCCAAAAATTACAATGAAGAGGCATTCTGATACAACCTGTATATCACATAAAGGAGGGCCCTATTCACATTCCTTTTTGGACCTGCAGGTGAGCTGACCCTGTAAAAGATTTTAGTTGCGAGCCTGCTGGTGAGCTGACCCTTTAAAACATTAGGGGCGAGGGCCTGCTGTTGAGCTGAACCTGTAAAACATTAGATGCAATGGCCTGCTGCTGAGCTGACCCTCTAAAACATTAGGGGCGAGGGCCTGCTGCTGAACTGACCCTCTAAAACATTATGGGCGAGGGCCTGCTGCTAAGCTGACTCTCTAACACATTAGAGGCGAGGGCCTGCTGGTGAGCTGATGCTCTAAAACATTATATGTGAGGGCCTGCTGCTGAGCTCACCCTCTAAAACATTAGGGGCGAGGGCCTGCTGCTGAACTGTCCCTCTAAAACATTAGGGGCGAAGGCCTGCTGCTGAACTGACCCTCTAAAACATTATGGGCGAGGTCCTGCTGCTGAGCTGACGATCTAAAACATTATATGCGAGGGCCTGCTGCTGAGCTGACCCTCTAAAACAGCGGTTCTCAACCTCGATCGGCCCTTTCCGGGGGGTCGCCTGAGGCTTCCTATTGTGGGTCGCCCGCACAACGGCAGCGGCCCCTTATCCTCGCGCACAGGAAGTGATGTCCTATCACTGCCTGTGCTTGAAGGAGCCTGACGTCTGGACGGGTAAGTCGGG
Source organism: Bufo bufo (assembly GCF_905171765.1). Taxonomy (NCBI): domain Eukaryota; kingdom Metazoa; phylum Chordata; class Amphibia; order Anura; family Bufonidae; genus Bufo; species Bufo bufo. Next base: position 47,581,302 of record NC_053391.1, read on the forward strand.
CCGCCTGTCTGCTGAGGTCCGAGTTTTTTCGTTAATGACACCGCCGCTGAGCACCACTGCCACCAATCATTTAATTGAGCCTGGCTAATTTTATTTAAATTATTTGGCTGAGCAAGGCTTAATTTATTTGGGGGGACATGAAGCACCACTGATTTATTTATTTGGGGGACCCTGAGCACTTCTGATTTATTTATTTGGGGGACCCTGAGCACCATTGATTTATTTATTTGGGGGGGGGGACCTGAAGCACCGCTGATTTATTTATTTGGGGGACCCTGAGCACCATTGATTTATTTATTTGGGGGGGGGGGACCTGAAGCACCACTGATTTATTTATTTGGGGGTACCCTGAGCACCGCTGATTTATTTATTTGGGGGAGACCTGAAGCCCCGCTGATTTATTTATTTGGGGGACCCTGAGCACTTCTGATTTATTTATTTGGGGGACCCTAAGCACCATTGATTTATTTATTTGGGGGAAACCTGATGCACCACTGATTTATTTATTTGGGGGTACCCTGAGCACCGCTGATTTATTTATTTGGGGGAGACCTGAAGCCCCGCTGATTTATTTATTTGGGGGAGACCTGAAGCCACGCTGATTTATTTATTTGGGGGACCCTGAGCACTTCTGATTTATTTATTTGGGGGGACTTGAAGCACCACTGATTTATTTATTTGAGGGGTACCCTGAGCACCACTGATTTATTTATGAATTATTTTTTTTTGGGGGGGGGGGGGGGGTACTGTGAGCACCACTGAGTTATTTATTTGAGGGTTACTGTGCTCACCACTGATTTATTTTTTAGGGGGTATTTGTTGTTTATTATTTATTTTAAAGTTATTTATTTGGTTTACAAATATTTTGTATTTATGCTAAAGTTCTGTGGTTATGAATGAATACTTGTGTATTTGAATTAACATTTGGTGTATTGGTGTCTGTGCGTGTTTTTGGTGGGTCATCATAACAGTAGCAAAATTAGTTATGACGTAGCAAGGAAAAAAATGTAATGGTTGGGGGTCACCACAACATGAGGAACTGTATTAAGGGGTCACAGCTTTAGAAAGGTTGAGAACCACTGCTCTAAAACATTAGGGGCGAGGGCCTGCTGCTAAGCTGACCCTCTAAAACATTAGGGGCGAGGGCCTGCTGCTGAGCTTACCCTCTAAAACATTAGGGGCAAGGGCCTGCTGCTGAACTGTCCCTCTAAAACATTAGGGGCGAAGGCCTGCTGCTAAACTGACCCTCTAAAACATTATGGGCGAGGGCCTGCTGCTGAGCTGACCCTCTGAAACATTAGGGGCGAGGGCCTGCTGGTGAGCTGACCCTATAGAAAATGTGAGTTGAGGGCCTGCAGCTGAACTGTCCCTCTAAAACATTATGGGCGAGGGCCTGCTGCTGAGCTAATGCTCTAAAACATTATATGCGAGGGCCTGCTGCTGAGCTGACCCTCTAAAACATTAGGGGCGAGGGCCTGCTGCTAAGCTGACCCTCTAAAACATTAGGGGTGAGGGCCTGCTGCTAAGCTGACCCTCTAAAACATTAGGGGTGAGGGCCTGCTGCTAAGCTGACCCTCTAAAACATTAGGGGTGAGGGCCTGCTGCTAAGCTGACCCTCTAAAACATTAGGGGTGAGGGTCTGCTGCTGATCTGACCCTCTAAAACATTAGGGGCGAGGGCCTGCTGCTGAACTGTCCCTCTAAAACATTATATGCGAGGGCCTGCTGCTGAGCTCACCCTCTAAAACATTAGGGGCGAGGGCCTGCTGCTGAGCTCACCCTCTAAAACATTATGGGCGAGGGCCTGCTGCTGAGCTTACCCTCTAAAACATTAGGGGCGAGGGCCTGCTGCTGAACTGTCCCTCTAAAACATTAGGGGCGAAGGCCTGCTGCTGAACTGACCCTCTTAAACATTATGGGCGAGGGCCTGCTACTGAGCTGACCCTATAGAAAATGTGAGTTGAGGGCCTGCAGCTGAACTGTCCCTCTAAAACATTATGGGCGAGGGCCTGCTGCTGAGCTGACGATCTAAAACATTATATGCAAGGGCCTGCTGCTGAGCTGACCCTCTAAAACATTAGGGGCGAGGGCCTGCTGGTGAGCAAATGCTCTAAAACATTATATGCGAGGGCCTGCTGCTGAGCTGACCCTCTAAAACATTAGGGGCGAGGGCCTGCTGCTGAGCTTACCCTCTAAAACATTAGGGGCAAAGGCCTGCTGCTGAACTGTCCCTCTAAAACATTATATGCGAGGGCCTGCTGCTGAGTTCACCCTCTAAAACATTAGGGGCGAGGGCCTGCTGCTAAGCTGACCCTCTAAAACATTAGGGGCGAGGGCCTGCTGCTGAACTGTCCCTCTAAAACATTAGGGGCGAAGGCCTGCTGTTGAACTGACCCTCTAAAACATTAGGGGCGAGGGCCTGCTGCTGAACTTACCCTCTAAAACATTAGGGGCAAGGGCCTGCTGCTGAACTGTCCCTCTAAAACATTATATGCGAGGGCCTGCTGCTGAGCTCACCCTCTAAAACATTAGGGGCGAGGGCCTGCTGCTGAACTGACCCTCTAAAACATTATGGGCGAGGGCCTGCTGCTGAGCTGACCCTCTGAAACATTAGGGGCGAGAGCCTGCTGGTGAGCTGACCCTATAGAAAATGTGAGTTGAGGGCCTGCTGCTGAGCTTACCCTCTAAAACATTAGGGGCAAGGGCCTGCTGCTGAACTGTCCTTTTAAAACATTATATGCGAGGGCCTGCTGCTGAGTTCACCCTCTAAAACATTAGGGGCGAGGGCCTGCTGCTAAGCTGACCCTCTAAAACATTAGGGGCGAGGGCCTGCTGCTGAGCTTACCCTCTAAAACATTAGGGGCGAGGGCCTGCTGCTGAACTGTCCCTCTAAAACATTAGGGGCGAAGGCCTGCTGCTAAACTGACCCTCTAAAACATTATGGGCGAGGGCCTGCTGCTAAGCTGACGATCTAAAACATTATATGCGAGGGCCTGCTGCTGAGCTGACCCTCTAAAACATTAGGGGCGAGGGCCTGCTGCTAAGCTGACCCTCTAAAACATTAGGGGCGAGGGCCTGCTGCTGAGCTTACCCTCTAAAACATTAGGGGCGAAGGCCTGCTGCTGAACTGACCCTCTAAAACATTATAGGCGAGGGCCTGCTGCTGAGCTGACCCTCTGAAACATTAGGGGCGAGGGCCTGCTGGTGAGCTGACCCTATAGAAAATGTGAGTTGAGGGCCTGCAGTTAAGCTGACCCAATTAAAAAAATTAGAGTGGAGGGAATATAGACAATCTGGATGAGGAGGAGGAGGAGAAAACAAGATTCAACCATAAACTCTTTTTTTGTTGTGGAAAAGGTGCATGGTAATACACTACAGTAGATTGAGTACTTTATAAATGATAGATTGAATTGCCTTTATGTTCATCATCAGCTTGGCTCTCCTCTGGTGGAGTTGAGAAGTCAGGGGCAATCCAGGCCTTGTTAATTTTTATCTGAGTCAACCTTTCAGCATTGCCAGTGGACAAGCGGATACGCTTATCTGTTATAATGCCACCAGCAGCACTAAATAAACGCTCAGACAAAATGCTGGCGGCAGGGCAGGCGCAAGTTCATGCCACGTATCCAGCTTGGACACCCAGTATTTGTAAGGCACTGAGGGATCATTTAGGACGCTGACACGGTCTGCTATGTATTCCTTCACCATCTTACAAAACTTTTCCCTCCTTGTACCACTAGACCACGCTTCAGGGTGAGGTTGCTGGCAGTGTGTCATGAAAGTGTCCCATGCCTTGGAGAGGGTTGCCCTGCCTTTGTTGGAACTGCTGTGTGCTCCCCTTGTCTTCCTTCCTCGGTTTCCTAAGGAAGTACAGACTCTGCCGGCCGCGTTGCCAGATGGAAAGTTTTTGAGCAATTTCTCAACAAGTGCCTTCTGGCATTGCACCATTTTGCTCGTCCTCTCCACCAGAGGAATGAGAGCTGAGAAGTTCTCTTTGTATCGGGGGTCGAGAAGGGTGAACGCCCAGTAATCCGTGTTATCTAAAATGCGTATAACCCGTGGGTCGCTGGAAAGGCAGCCTAACATGAAGTCAGCCATGTGTGCCAGAGTACCAACAGGCAAGACGTCGATGTCGACATTAGGATGACTCTCCATCTCTTCATCCTCATCCTCCTCCTCTTCTTCTGCCCATCCACGCTGAACAGATGGAATTAAAGTTCCATGGGTACTACCCTCTGTAGCAGAGGCAACTGTCTCCAGCTCCAGCTCCTCCTCCTCCTCATGGTCCAATTCGCTCTGAGAAGACGAACTGAGGGTGGGCTGGCTATCACCCTGTGTAATGTCCTCCCGCATTTCCTCGTCTGCCACATTCAAAGCGTCGTCCTTAATTGTGAGCAGCAATCGTTTGAGTAGACACAGCAGTGGGATGGTTACGCTGATATTAGTGTTATCGCCACTAACCATCTGTGTGGATTCATCAAAGTTTTTTAAAACCTCACAGAGGTCTGACATCCAGAGCGTGCTCACGTTGCACAACAATCGGTGAGCTGGAAGCCACAAGCGCTGCTGCAGCGTTGACAGACCGGCTGAAGCTATGGACGACTTGCGGAAATGGGCACACACGTGGCGCGCCTTCACTAGTAGCTCTGGCAAATTGGGGTAGGTTTTGATAAACCGCTGAACCACTAAGTTTAAGACGTGGGCTAGGCATGGGATGTGTGTCAGGTTGCCGAGCTCCAAAGCTGCCACCAAGTTACGGCCATTATCAGACACAACCATGCCTTGTTGTAGGTTGAGTGGCGAGAGCCACAGCTCGGTTTGGTCCCTTATACCCTGCCACAGCTCTGCGGCGGTGTGCTGTTTGTCCCCTAAACAGATGGATGTAGGGCCTGCAATCCTGGGCGTGGGTAGCACCAGTCTCACTCCCAGCCTCCACAACATTTACCCAGTGTGCGGTCAGGGAAATGTAGCATCCCTAGCCACCAGCACTTGTTCATGTGTCCATGGTTAAGTGGACCTGCCCAGTAACTGCGTTGGTCAGGGCACAGGTGATGTTCTGAGACACATGCTGGTGTAAGGCGGGCACGGCACACAGTGAAAAATAGTGGCAGCTGGGGACTGCGTACCGAGGGACGGCCGCCGACATCAGGCTGCGGAAGGCCTCATTGTCCACAAGCCTAAATGGCAAAATTTCAAGGGCCAGTAATTTCTAAAGTTGTGCATTTAGTGCTATGGCCTGTGGGTGGGTGGGTATTTGCGCTTGCGTTCAAATGACTTTGTTATGGACATTTGGACACTGCGCTGGGACAGGGAAGTGGATGTTGTTGCTGATGGTTCATGCGAAGGTCCAGGGCGAGGGGCATCCGGGCCTGCGCCTTCAACAGGGGATTGGCCAGCAGTGCGTAACACAGGGAAAGAGGAGGGAGTGGTGTGACCTGCAGACCCAGATTGTGGACCCAGGCATTCGGCCCACTTGTTAGGGTGCTTGGATGCCATGTGGCAGATCATGCTGGTGGTGGTGAGGTTGCTAGTATTCACGCCCCGGCTCATTTTGGTACGGCACAGGTTACAAACTACCACTCTTTTGTCGTCTGCACTTTCCTCAAAAAAGAGCCATACTGCGGAACACCTACCCCTTGGCAAGATAGATTTACGCATAGGGGAGCTCGGTGTAATGGTTGCGGGCCTGTTTGGTGTGGGCCGACGTCTCCCTTTTGCAACCCCACTGCCTCTTCCAGCCTGTTGCAGTGCTGCGGATCCCTCCCCCTCTGTACTGCTGTCCTCGCTCGGCTTTTCACCTTCCCATGTTGGGTCAGTGACCTCATTGTCAACCACCTCCTCTTCCACTTCCTGACTCTGCTCATCCTCCTGACTTGACTTAACCACAACCTCAGTAATTGGTAACTGTGTCTCATCATCATCCACCTCGTAAAAGAATGATTGCCGTTCACCACCGTCATCTTCTTGAGACTGTGAAGGCTCCAGAGGTTGGGCATCAGGGCACAATATCTCAGGCCCCTCTTTATGTGTGCTGGGGCCAAATGTAATAGTGGCGCTGGATAGAGCTCCTCGGAATATCCGAGTGTGGGATCACTCGTTTGGCAAGCCTCTCCATAGTGGGAGGAAGGATGATCAGAGAGAGGATTCGGTTGACCAGTCTCTTGGCTATAGAGACTGGACTTGATGGAAGAGAGGGTGGTGCTTAACCGACTGGAAGCATTATCTTCAGCAATCCAACCGACCAACTGTTCGCACTGGTCCAACTTGGACAGTGCTGTCCTGCGCCGCCCAGCTAAGTTGGACATGAAGCTGGGTACGGTGGATGTTGCACTGGCAGCAGGCACAGTTTCATTGCGCCCAGGGCTACAGCCTCTGCGTGCACCATCAGCATCACGCCCACTTCCCCGTCCCTTAGTGCTTGCCTTCTTCATATTTATGGTTTTGTCACTAGATGTGGCGCAGATTGTTTTACAGTCCGCTAAAGACACAGTTTTCTGATGCAGGACATTATATATCACAGAAACACACAGAATATGGACACTATATTAGGCCCAGATTATTGGAATTTGCCCTAAAGAAACAGTTTCTGGATGCAGGAGAGTTTTTGGATGCAGGACAGTATATGTCACAAAAACATACAGAATATGGACACTAGATTAGGCCCAGATTATTGGAATTTGCCCTAAAGAAACTGTTTATGGATGCAGGACAGTATATGTCACAGAAACACACAGAATATGGACATTAGATTAAGCCCAGATTTTTAGAATTTGCCCTAAAGAAGCAGTTTTTGGATGCAGGACAGTTTTTGGATGCAGGACAGTATATGTCACAGAAACACACAGAATATGGACACTAGATTAGGCCCAGATATTTGGAATTTGCAATACAAACTCAGTTTTCGGATGCAGGACAGTATATGTCATAGAAACACACAGAATATGGACACTAGATTAGGCCCAGATTATTGGAATTTACCCTAAAGAAACATTTTTTGGATGCAGGACAGTATATGTCACAGAAACACACAGAATATGGACACTAGATTAGGCCCAGATATTTGGAATTTGCCAAACAAACTCAGTTTTCAGATGCAGGACAGTATACAGTACAGACCAGAAGTTTGGACACACCTTCTCATTCAAAGAGTTTTCTTTATTTTCATGACTATGAAGGCATCAAAACTATGAATTAACACATGTGGAATTATATACATAACAAACAAGTGTGAAACAACTGAAAATATTTCATATTCTAGGTTCTTCAAAGTAGTCACCTTTTGCTTTGATTACTGATTTGCACACTCTTGGCATTCTCTTGATGAGCTTCAAGAGGTAATGGTCTTCCAACAGTCTTGAAGGAGTTCCCAGAGATGCTTAGCACTTGTTGGCCCTTTTGCCTTCACTCTGCGGTCCAGCTCACCCCAAACCATCTCGATTGGGTTCAGGTCCAGTGACTGTGGAGGCCAGGTCATCTGGCGCAGCACCCCATCACTCTCCTTTATGGTCAAATAGCCATTACTTTCAAAGTTTTCCCAATTTTTCGGCTGACTGACTGACCTTCATTTCTTAAAGTAATGATGGCCACTCGTTTTTCTTTACTTAGCTGCTTTTTTCTTGCCATAATACAAATTCTAACAGTCTATTCAGTAGGACTATCAGCTGTGTATCCACCTGACTTCTCCTCAACGCAACTGATGGTCCCAACCCAGTGTCGGACTGGGGTGCCTAGGGCCCACCAGTGGAATTGATTTTGGGGGCCCACCCTAGAGCTGGAGATATAACTTGTTCATTTTTCAGTCTCGCACACATGAATGTATGCATTTTAGCACACAATACAGTAACAGTATGCTAAACAGAACAGTATTGTGCACTGCACTATATCAAATAGTTTCTCTTTAAAGGGAGTCTGTCATCACAGTTTCACCTTTTTAACCCTTCCCATAGCTTTCGAGCAGCATTACAGTTGATAAAAACGTTACCTTTATAAGCAATCGTGGACTTATAAAACTGGCAAAAATCATCTTAGTAGGATGTGCAAATGAGGGCTCGCAAGTGCCCAGGGGCGGCGTCAACCTCGTAGGTGCCCAGGCAGCTCTGCCTTATCGCCGCTTCCCCCCGCCCATCCTTTCCCTCTGCCCGCCCATCTTCTTACTTCTTCTTTTGCAGAGATCCCGCGCCTGCGCACTGAGTCCGTTAGCCGGCACATGCGCATTAATTACTGTGATGCCGTACCAGGAATGGACATCGCAGTGCGCATGCGCCGGCCGATGGACTCAGTGCCTGGGCACTTGCGAGCCCTCATTTGCATATCCTACTAACATGATTTGCCAGTTTTATAAGTCCACGATTGCTTATAAAGGTAAAATTTTTATCAACTGTAATGCTGCTCGAAAGCTATGGGAAGGGTTAAAAAGGTGAAGCGGTGATGACAGACTCCCTTTAAGCAACTCATTTAGTTGATAACTGTATCTGTTATGTACAGTCAGTAGTTTGGACAGCAGTCACACGTGGACATTCCATGTCCATCCTAGATGAACCACCCAGTCCCCCAGCCAGCCTAAACAATATCCAAAGTGAAGGAAATGTTTCCTGCATATTCAAAAGGATAAGTTTATTGAAGTGATCGCAGTAGTGCCCCGGCCTCCTCTCTGCTCACCAAGCTCAGCGCCGTACATTGTATAGCGCAGGCATGCTCAACCTGCGGCCCTCCAGCTGTTGCAAAACTACAACTCCCAGCATGCCCAAACAGCCCACAGCTATCAGCCTACAGCAGGGCATTGTGGGAGTTGTAGTTTTACAACAGCTGGAGGGCCGCAGGTTGAGCATGACTGGTATAGCGGCAGTGCTTGGTATCATGTTCAGCCCTTTTCACTTCTATGCGGCTGAGCTGCTCCTAGGCCACTTGATCAATGAACGTGACGTCACATGTCCAGAACAATCACAGAGAAGGGCACAGGGCTCACAGGAGCCCTGGTGCCTTCTCAAACAGCTGATCAGCAGTGGTCCCAGGTAGGGATCGACCGATTATCGGATTTACCGATATTATCGGCCGATATTCAGGGTTTTCAAAGTTATCGGTATCAGCATCTAACCTTGCTGATATGTCGATAACGAATCGCGAACATGGATCGCGCTGCTATCAACGCGATCAATGTTCCCTCAGCAGCACAGGGGAGAAGGAAGCGGTCCCTCCCCCCTGTGCCGCTGCTGCCACCAGTGAGAGGCAAGAGGGGAGGAGGAGGGGAGGCGCTGTGGCCATTGCGCCACCAATGATGTTAACTCAGTTATTAATTCAAATATAGGAGGCGGGTGAATCATATAGCTGCACCTGAGGGGTTAACTGTCGCGGATCGCAGCTACCTCTCATAGAGGTCAGGTGTCGCTATATTTTAATTAATGGGCAAGTTATGTTCATTGGTGGCAGTGGCAGCTTCTGATCAGAGCCCAAGCAGTGTAATTGCGGGGCTCTGATCGGTTACCATGGCAGCCAGGACGCTACTGACGCCCTGGCTGCCATAGTCAGCTCCCTGCTGACATGTGTACTATGCACAGGGCAGCAGGGAGAGTGTGAAGTCCTATTCACCCTGATAGAGCTCTATTAGGGTGAATAGGACAAGGGATCCAGGTTCTAGCCCCTAAGGGGGAGATAGTTATTAAACTAAAAAAAACACCAAAATATTAAGTATAAATATTTAATCTTAGATATATAATGGCATCACTTCATTTAGCAACAGATTTGTGTAGAAATTTGTGAAAATGCACAAAATATTGGCATAAATTATCGGCTATCGGCCTGAAAGTTCACAGGTTATCGGCTCTAAAAAAAATCTATATCAGTTGATCCCTAGTCCCGGGTGTCAGACCCCCACCAATCAGATACTGATAACCTATCAACAGTCATATGTGACCGATATCAGCCGCTCCTCTTATAACGCTCCAGCACTGATATAACCTCCAGAGACATTACATCCTATGTGACTGATATCAGCCGCTCCTCTTATAATGCTCTAGTACTGATATACCGTATTTTTCGCCCTATAAGACGCACCGGCCCATAAGACGCACCTAGGTTTTTGGGGAGGAAAATAAGAAAAAAAATATTTTTAACCAAAAGGTGTGCTTTTGGTGGGTTTGGAACTAATGGTGGTCTGTGGATGGCACTGTTACTGGGGATCTGTGAAGGAGACTGTTATGGGGGGGGGATCTGTGAAGGACACTTATGGGGGGATCTGGGGATGGCACTGTTATGGGGGATCTGTGGATGACGCACTGTTAGGCCTCATGCACACGACCGTTGTTTTATTCCGTGTCCGTTGTTCATTTTTTCAGGATTTTCTGCGGACCAATTGACTTTCAATGGGTTTGTTGAAAACTCGGCTAATGCACCGTTTGTCATCCGCGTCCGTGATCCGTGGTTCCAGTCCGTCAAAAAAATATGACCTGTCCTATTTTTTCCACGGAAAACGGTTTGCGGACCCATTCAAGTCAATGGGACCGTGAAAAAACGCGAAGGCACACAAGATTGTAATCCACGTCCACGTGTCCACATCCGTTTTTTTCCTATCATTTGCATGGCAAACTTGACTTAGATTTTTCTTTACTTTCCTTCATGTCTGGTGATCCTCCAAAAATAAAGGAAGACACACGGAAACAAAAACGGAAACGGAACCCCATTTTGCGGAACGGAACACAACAACGGTCGTGTGCATGAGGCCTTATGGGGGGATCTGTGGATGACGCACTGTTATGGGGGGATCTGTGGATGGCACTGTTATGGGGGATCTGTGGATGGCACTGTTATGGGGGATCTGTGGATGGCACTGTTATGGATGTGCCATCACAGACCCCCCCCCACCCCATAACAGTGCCATCCACAGACCCCCCCACCCCATAACAGTGCCATCCACAGACCCCCCACCCCTAACAGTGCCATCCACAGATGTCCCCCATAAAACTGTCATCCACAGATCCCCCCCCCACCGCTCCAGTGCTGCAGTATACAAATATAAAATGTCTCATTCAATTAAAAGTGATTAAACATGCCCCCTCACTCCTAATATTACCGTACACCCTAACAGCTTCTGTACTACGCAGGCAGGCAGGCCGGGCGGCCAGCGCGTCACTCACTGACGTCACGTGCCTGCGCCGCCTGCTTGATTCATAAAGTAGGTGGCGCGGGCAAGTGACATCAGGGAGTTATGCTGCCGCCCGCCCGGCCTGCATTCTACAGAAGCTGTTAGGGTGTACGGTAATATTAAAAGTGGGGGGGGGGGCATGTTTAATCACTTTTAATTGAATGAGACATTTTATATTTGAATATTGCAGCACTGGAGCGGCGGGGCCGGAGTACAATGACTGCACCAGCCCTGCCGCAATTGCCGGCCCCCAGCTCCTCCTCCCAGTCCCTCCCCGCTCGCTCATACATCGCAGCCTGCGATGTAAAAATGTCAGCATTCGCCCCATAAGACACAGGGGCATTTTCCCCCCATTTTGGGGGGGGGAGTGCGTCGTATGGGGCGAAAAATACGGTAACCTCCAGAGACATTACATCATATGTGACTGATATCAGCCGCTCCTCTTATAACGCTCCAACGCTGATATAACCTTCAGGGACATTACATCCTATGTGACTGATATCAGCCACTCCTCTTATATCGCTCCAGTACTGATATAACCTCCAGAGCAGGGGCGTACATGCAGGGGTCGCAGTTGCGACCGGGCCCGGCACTCCAGGGGGCCCAGCTGCCTGTGGACCCCTGGCCCCGCCCTGCAGTAGTGCTGTGCCTGCCTGTATAGGGGCTGTTTCACACGAGTGAGTGAGTGTTTCACATGTGTGTGAGTGTGAACCTCCGCTCTGGACATAGCGACATAAAGCTGTCAGTGTGATTCTGTAGAAATAAGGTCAAGCAGAGGCACATAGCATTATAAATCATGATAATGCCGTGCGCTCCTGCAAGTCCAGAGCGGAGGATCACGCTCACACACGGAGTGCGATTCCCGCAATGGACTCGCTCGTGTGAAACAGCCTTAACCCGGGCTGCCGTCCAGTGTTGCGTTTCTGCGCTGCAGTGCCAGGCCAGGCCAGCCCTACCCTCCTTGAGTGAGTCTCCTCCCCCTGATTCTCCTCCCCGTGCGTGTGCGGCATGGCTAGTCATTTCCTGTTGGGTGGCCGCACCGGACATGACGTTTCCCTAGGCTGCGCAGGCACACAACAACGCGGAGACGCAGCAGGGAGAAGGCGCCGGAAAAGCTTTCGGGAGAGCGTGAAGAAGCCGGTGCCGGTCCGGAAGTGAAGATAAGATTTGTTAAAAAAAAAAAAAAAAAATCCTTATAATTGCTCACCACATTTATGGTGAGTGAGTTCAGAGTAGGGTCTGATGGGGGCTGGCTTTATAAATAGCTCTGCTATATTTCTGTAGCCTGCAACCTCTGACTGCCCAGTTGGGCTGAAACTACTACACCCAGCATGTTCTGGCAGTAATAGTAAATGGATATTGGTGCAATTCTGAGCTACTAGTCTATATAATATTATATAGACTAGTAGCTCAGAATTGCACCAATATCCATTTACTATTACTGCCAGAACATGCTGGGTGTAGTAGTTTCAGCCCAACTGGGCAGTCAGAGGTTGCAGGCTACAGAAATATAGCAGAGTTAGGCTACTTTCACACTGGCGTTTCTGGGTCTGCTTGAGAGATCTGTTTCAGGGCTCTCACAAGCGGCCCAAAATGGATCAGTTCTGCCCCAATGCATTCTGAATGGATAAGGATCCGCTCAGAATGCATCAGTTTGCCTCCGTTCTGCCTCCATTCCGCTCCAGAGGTGGACACCAAAACGCTGCTTGCAGCCAAACGGAACTGTTCTGAACGGATCTAAGCGTTTGCATTATAGGTGCGGATCCGTCTGTGCAGATACCAGACGGATCCGCACCTAACGTAGGTGTGAAAGTAGCCTAACTCTGCTGCTGGTGGAGGGAGGTTGGGGGAGGGGGGGGGACGGGGAGGGGGCCCCATGGTTCAGTTTTGCACCGGGGCCCCATGGATTGTGTACACACCACTGCTCCAGAGACATTACATATTATGTGGGGGTGAGGGGCTGGGAAAGTGTGAAATGCCACTGATGAGAGGGAAGAGGGGGACACTGGGAGACATGACTTCTTGCTCTGTATAAAGTATAGGTGAGATAGTTGGTGGGAAAGGTCTGTGAGGGGCTGGAACAGGGACACAAGATGTGCAGGGGCAGCAGCTTCAGGACTCTCCTAACTTCCCAGTTCCCTCCCACAGTAACCTACCCCAGTGCTGCTGTGTGGAGTAGTGGGACCAGAGAAGAGAACTGAACTTTATACTGGAGGGAGGCACAGTGACTCAGAGAGAGCAGCGTCTCCATCTCCTGCTGCTGCCTCGGCTGTCGGCTCCTCTGGCTCCGCCCCCTCCTCACACATGATGGAATATCACACTGCAGAGGGGAGGGGGGGAGCTGTCCGCTCATGTCGGGTCGGTGAAGTTTACTTTGGAGAAAGGAACAAGCGCTGCAAAGTATTGTGCTGTCCCTTTCACCAAAGTAAAATGATATGTGTGCCAGTGCTGCAGTCCAGCACCTGATAACAGCCAGGTGCCTGAAAGAATAGTAACTGCCCCTGCTGGTGGTTCTGGCTGTAGTATAAGCAGAGAGGCAAGGCGCCCACCGGGCATTTCACCGGCTTCCCGGTGAGCCAGTCCGAGCCTGTCCCAACCCCATTTATAAGGCAAGAAATCCCACTTATTAAACCTGACAGGGCACACCTGTGAAGTGAAAACCATTTCAGGGGACTACCTCTTGAAGCTCATCAAGAGAATGCCAAGAGTGTGCAAAGCAGTAATCAAAGCAAAAGGTAGCTACTTTGAAGAACCTAGAATATGACATATTTTCAGTTGTTTCACACTTGTTTGTTATGTATATAATTCCACATGTGTTAATTCATAGTTTTGATGCCTTCAGTGTGAATCTACAATTTTCATAGTCATGAAAATAAAGAAAACTCTTTGAATGAGAAGGTGTGTTTTCGTCTGTACTGTATGTCACGGAAACACACAGAATATGGACACTATTTTAGGCCCAGATTATTGGAATCTGCGCTACAGACACTGTTTTCTGATGTAGTTTATATTTATATTTACATTTTTCACTATATCTGGGCCTGACAACCACGCAATGTATTGAATCACAGATCACACAATTCACGGATTGCACCGTTGACAGCAAAAAATGTGGATAGATTATGGGGGAAAAAAATGGTGTTTTCTGTATTATAACTTTTTCTCTATATCTGGGCCTGACAACCACAAAATTTATTGAAGTGCAGATCACACAATTCACGGATTACACCGTTGACAGCAAAAATGTGGATTATGGGGAAAAAAATATTATTTTCACTAATATATCTCTGCCCCTGACATGCAGAAGGTATTGCTGCACAGATGTCACAAGTCACTGCAGACACCTTCTACGGTATATAGCAAAATAATCGCTATTTCAAAAAGTATAAAAAAAAAAATTTGAGTTCAACTTTGCACAATTAAATTGCTGCCACCACATACAATAGTCCTTAACCCCTTAGGGACACATGACGTATCGGTACGGCATGTTTCCCGAGTCCTTAAGGACCCATGACATACCGGTACGTCATGTGTTGTTCCGATCACTGCCGTGCGGCTGGCAGTGATCGGAACCCGGTGCCTGCTCAAATCATTGAGCAGGCACCTCGGCTAAATGCACGGGGGGGTCCCGTGACCCCCCCATGTCCGCGATCGCAACAAACCGCAGGTCAATTCAGACCTGCGGTTTGTTGCGCTTTCTGCAGTTTCTGATCGCTGCGGTCCCTGACCGCGGCGATCAGAAACTTTAGTGTGGCAAAAATATATATTTATCACCCCCCTGCACCTCTGAACGATTTTAGCCCGGTGGGAGGTGCAGGGGGGGTTGCGGGCGGTGGGGGCGGTGCGGGAGGCGGGCGGTGCGGCAGGCGGGATCGCGATCCCCCGCCCGCCTCCCATTGAATAATCCTTGGTGTACAGTGGGTATACCAGGGTGCCAGCACATTGCTGGCACCCTGGTATAAACGGCTGACATCGGTGATGCGATGTCAGCCGTTTAACCCTTTACATACAGCGGTCCGTACGGACCGCTGTATGGAAAAGGTTAACAGCTCAGGGAGCTCCCTCCCTCTCCGATCGGGGGGCTGCTGTGCCTTTGCAGCCCCCCGATGGAGAGGGAGAGAGCCCCCAGACAGCCCCCCGCAGCCCCGTGCTCACCCTTCCCCGTCTGCGAAGTTCTGAGCAGACGGGGAAGGTTCCCATGGCAACAGGACGCCTGCTCAGGCGTCCTGCTGTCCATGGTGCTGAACAGATCTGTGCAGAAGGCAGAGATCTGTTCAGTGTAAGTAAAATACAGTGCAGTACCCTATATAGAGTACAGTACTGTATTATACAGACATCAGACCCACTGGATCTTCAAGAACCAAGTGGGTCTGGGTAAAAAAAAAAAGTGAAAAAAAAAGTAAAAATCAAAAAACACATTTATCACTGATTAAAAATGAAAAAAATAAAATTCCCTACACATGTTTGGTATCGCCGCGTCCGTAACGACCTGATCTATAAAACGGTTATGTTACTTTACCCGAACGGTGAACGCCATAAAAATAAAAAATAAAAAACTATGATGAAATTGAAATGTAATAGCAAGCGATCAAAAAGTCAGATGCACCCCAAAATAGTGCAAATCGAACCATCATCTCATCCCGCAAAAAATGAGACCCTACTTAAGATAATCGCCCAAAAACTGAAAAAACTATGGCTCTTAGACTATGGAGACACAAAAACTTTTTTTGGTTTTAAAAATGAAATCATTGGGTAAAACTTACATAAATTAAAAAAAATTGTATACATATTAGGTATCGCCGCGTCCGTGACAACCTGCTCTATGAAATTACCACATGATCTAACCTGTCAGATGAATGTTGTAAATAACAAAAAAAAAAACTGCCAAAAAAGCTATTTCTTGTTACCTTGCCGCACAAAAAGTGTAATATAGAGCAACCAAAAATCATATGTACCCTAAACTAGTACCAACAATACTGCCACCCTATCCCGTAGTTTCTAAAATGGGGTCACTTTTCTGGAGTTTCTACTCTAGGGGTGCATCAGGGGGGCTTCAAATGGGACAAAAACAGTCCAGCAAAACCTGCCTTCCAAAAACCGTATGGCATTCCTTTCCTTCTGCGCCCTGCCGTGTGCCCGTACAGCGGTTTACGACCACATATGGGGTGTTTCTGTAAACTACAGAATCAGGGCCATAAATAATGAGTTTTGTTTGGCTGTTAACCCTTGCTTTGTAACTGGAAAAAAAATATTAAAATGGAAAATCTGCCAAAAAAGTGAAATTTTGAAATTGTATCTCTATTTTCCATTAAATCTTGTGCAACACCTAAAGGGTTAACAAAGTTTGTAAAATCAGTACCTTGAGGGGTGTAGTTTCTTAGATGGGGTCACTTTTATGGAGTTTCTACTCTAGGGGTGCATCAGGGGGGCTTCAAATGGGACATGCTGTCCAAAAACCAGTCCAGCAAAATCTGTCTTCCAAAAACCATACGGCGCACCTTTCCCTCTACGCCTCGCTGTGTGGCCGTACAGTAGTTTACGGCCACATATGGGGTGTTTCTGTAAACGGCAGAGTCAGGGCAATAAAGATACAGTCTTGTTTGGCTGTTAACCCTTGCTTTGTTAGTGGAAAAAATGGGTTAAAATGGAAAATTAGGCAAAAAAATGAAATTCTCAAATTCCATCCCCATTTGCCAATAACTCTTGTGCAACACCTAAAGGGTTAACGAAGTTTGTAAAATCAGTTTTGAATACCTTGAGGGGTGTAGTTTCTTAGATGGGGTCACTTTTATGGAGTTTCTACTCTAGGGGTGCATCAGGGGGCTTCAAATGGGACATGGTGTCAAAAAAACAGTCCAGCAAAATCTGTCTTCCAAAAACCATACGGCGCACCTTTCACTCTACGCCCTGCTGTGTGGCCGTACAGTAGTTTACGGCCACATATGGGGTGTTTCTGTAAAAGGCAGAGTCAGGGCAATAAAGATACAGTCTTGTTTGGCTGTTAACCCTTGCTTTGTTAGTGGAAAAAATGGGTTAAAATGGAAAATTAGGCAAAAAAATGAAATTCTCAAATTTAATCCCCATTTGCCAATAACTCTTGTGCAACACCTAAAGGGTTAACGAAGTTTGTAAAATCAGTTTTGAATACC
This sequence comes from Bufo bufo, assembly GCF_905171765.1. Taxonomy (NCBI): domain Eukaryota; kingdom Metazoa; phylum Chordata; class Amphibia; order Anura; family Bufonidae; genus Bufo; species Bufo bufo. The sequence continues at coordinate 47,598,584 of NC_053391.1, forward strand.
TTGAGGGGTGTAGTTTCTTAGATGTGGTCATTTTTGGGTGGTTTCTATTGGTTTATGTAAGCCTCGCAAAGTGACTTCAGACCTGAGCTGGTCCCTAAAAATTGAGTTTTTGTAAATTTCTGAAAAATTTCAAGATTTGCTTCTAAACTTCTAAGCCTTGTAACATCCCCAAAAAATAAAATATCATTCCCAAAACAATTCAAACATGAAGTAGACATATGGGGAATGTAAAGTCATCACAATTTTTGGGGGTATTACTATGTATTACAGAAGTAGAGAAACTGAAACTTTGAAATTTGCAAACTTTTCAAATTTTTTGGTAAATTAGGTATTATTTTGTCCAAAAAAAAAAATTTTTTTGACTTCATTTTACCAGTGTCATGAAGTACAATATGTGACGAAAAAACAATCTCAAAACGGCCTGAATAAGTCAAAGCGTTTTAAAGTTATCAGCACTTAAAGTGACACTCGTCAGATTTGCAAAAAATGGCCAAGTCCTTAAGGTGAAATAGGGCTGAGTCCTTAAGGGGTTAAAATGACTTTTGGGTCTTTGAAACGTTTTAAAATTGAATAAATTGCAATCACTAACTCCCTACACTATTTGTCCCTTCCTAAGTGCAACTCTCCCTGACTCGCAATGAGTCGAACTGTTGTCTGACGCGTTCCAGCCAGCCAATCACTGTAATGTAGTGATGGTAGTACTTACCTTCACGTTTATTGGCTGCTTAGCAGCCGCAAAACATGCGGGGAGGAGACTCGAGCATGGCGCTCGAGCACATGTGGTACTCGGCCGAACAAGTATAGCGATACTCGAGCCGAACAAGTATTCGGCCGAGCATGCTCGCTCAACACTAATCAGGACGTAATTAAACCCTTAAACACAAAATATTTCACAGATTTCTTAGAACATGTATTGAGCATTATAATTGTTGATTTACTGTACATAACAGTGAAAATTTCTCTTGTTTTTACCAGATGGATGACAAGTATTTATAAAAAAGCAGAGACCGTGTTCCTCTACAATAGGGAAAGACACCATCTGCTAGAAAGCACATTTGTTGCCTCGTTTAAGAAGTTGACATTGTAATAACTGAAGTCTCTAGAGAAAATACATCACATAACATCAGGCCATTTTTCACTTTTGTTTTATGATTTTTGAATAAATATATACATTTATATGACTGGGGTCAGTACAATTCTTGGAAGTCCTCCACTGGTCATTTCCAGCACCACCAAAGTTCATCCTGACACTAACATCATGGCCACCATTTATTAATGTGAGTGTGCAGTGACCCGTTGGTTCACTGCTAAAGGGTTAATGCTATAATGCACTATGGTTCACTGCAAAAAGGGTTAATACTGTGGTTCATTGTCAAAAGTCGTTAGAAACCCTGGAGACTCAGAATGGGTTTAGTGTTGAAGTTATTTGAATTTGTATTGTATGCCAACTATGCACTTTATATTCCAAAAAAGGCTGTATATAGGAAGTCCTTAGTGATAGTTGCCAGGTGGTGGGTGCGTCCCACTTTCCCCTGGCTAGAGAGCTGTTGGCAAGAATGCCAAAAGGGAAGACATGCAAGTGAGTTCTTGGTAAGCAACCCAAGAGAGAGGACCTGTTTAGTGTGCGATGCTGACAAGTAGGCCTGAAGAGACGCTTGTTTGTATCTGAAGAAAAATTTATCTAGGGATACACCATCTCTGTCTGAATTAAAGCTTCCAGAAAAGCAACTGTGATAATAATCAACTTCTAAAAGGAGAGAAGCATTGAATTTTTCGAGAAGGTTGATGACCATTTAAAGGAACAGTGCGTGGACAAGAAAGCCAGTAAAGGTAACGCACATTTACGGCTATAGACTTCACTGCATGTGGTATGGGTTATATTGCTTCCAGTGCCCAGCACTTTACTAAGACAGACTGGCCATCTATTGCATTGCAGAAATACACTGCGTGCAGAATTATTAGGCAAATGAGTATTTTGACCACATCATCCTCTTTATGCATTTTGTCTTACTCCAAGCTGTATAGGCTCGAAAGCCTACTACCAATTAAGCATATTAGGTGATGTGCATCTCTGTAATGAGAAGGGGTGTGGTCTAATGACATCAACACCCTATATTAGGTGTGCATAATTATTAGGCAACTTCCTTTCCTTTGGCAAAATGGGTCAAAAGAAGGACTTGACAGGCTCAGAAAAGTCAAAAATAGTGAGATATCTTGCAGAGGGATGCAGCACTCTTAAAATTGCAAAGCTTCTGAAGCGTGATCATCGAACAATCAAGCGTTTCATTCAAAATAGTCAACAGGCTCGCAAGAAGCGTGTGGAAAAACCAAGGTGCAAAATAACTGCCCATGAACTGAGAAAAGTCAAGCGTGCAGCTGCCAAGATGCCACTTGCCACCAGTTTGGCCATATTTCAGAGCTGCAACATCACTGGAGTGCCCAAAAGCACAAGGTGTGCAATACTCAGAGACATGGCCAAGGTAAGAAAGGCTGAAAGACGACCACCACTGAACAAGACACACAAGCTGAAACGTCAAGACTGGGCCAAGAAATATCTCAAGACTGATTTTTCTAAGGTTTTATGGACTGATGAAATGAGAGTGAGTCTTGATGGGCCAGATGGATGGGCCCGTGGCTGGATTGGTAAAGGGCAAAGAGCTCCAGTCCGACTCAGACGCCAGCAAGGTGGAGGTGGAGTACTGGTTTGGGCTGGTATCATCAAAGATGAGCTTGTGGGGCCTTTTCGGGTTGAGGATGGAGTCAAGCTCAACTCCCAGTCCTACTGCCAGTTTCTGGAAGACAGCTTCTTCAAGCAGTGGTACAGGAAGAAGTCTGCATCCTTCAAGAAAAACATGATTTTCATGCAGGACAATGCTCCATCACACGCGTCCAAGTACTCCACAGCGTGGCTGGCAAGAAAGGGTATAAAAGAAGAAAATCTAATGACATGGCCTCCTTGTTCACCTGATCTGAACCCCATTGAGAACCTGTGGTCCATCATCAAATGTGAGATTTACAAGGAGGGAAAACAGTACACCTCTCTGAACAGTGTCTGGGAGGCTGTGGTTGCTGCTGCACGCAATGTTGATGGTGAACAGATCAAAACACTGACAGAATCCATGGATGGCAGGCTTTTGAGTGTCCTTGCAAAGAAAGGTGGCTATATTGGTCACTGATTTGTTTTTGTTTTGTTTTTGAATGTCAGAAATGTATATTTGTGAATGTTGAGATGTTATATTGGTTTCACTGGTAAAAATAAATAATTGAAATGGGTATATATTTGTTTTTTGTTAAGTTGCCTAATAATTATGCACAGTAATAGTCACCTGCACACACAGATACCCCCCTAAATAGCTAAAACTAAAAACAAACTAAAAACTACTTCCAAAAATATTCAGCTTTGATATTAATGAGTTTTTTGGGTTCATTGAGAACATGGTTGTTGTTCAATAATAAAATTAATTTTCAAAAATACAACTTGCCTAATAATTCTGCACTCCCTGTATAGACAGAGACAATTTTTATTCCTTGGCCAATTCGGGAAGTTGTTTGAATTAATTAGAAAGAGACCTAGAGAGGTATTTATTGTACGGCCTATATCTCCATATACATCTGTAGGAAATTGTTGGTGTTTGGAGTTTAGTCTCAGCACGACTTAGTAATGGTGAAATAAGATAACCCCTTTGAGGCAGGCTCTGGCAAATACATGATGTTTTAATATATGCAAATGAGCCTCTAGGAGCTACAGGGTTGTTGCTCCCAGAGGCTCAGCTGTCTCTGCAACGGTTGCCCCCTCTGCACTTTAATTGAAAGGGCCAAGTGTGATCACGTTTACCCTGCTTGGCACTGTCATTTAAAGTGCAGAGGGCACAGCAGTTGCAGAGAGAGCAGAGCTTCTATGTGTTATGGCAAATACCCCCCCCCCCCCCCCCCATTGCTCCTAGAGGCTCATTTGCATATATTAACACTTTATTTTCCTCAACAATGCGGGTACATATGAACTTGGGTACAACACAGATTCCTTCAGCTGCCAAGCACACATGTAACAGGTTAGCCAGTGTCATAGGTACAAATCTACTGACAGATGCCCTTTAAACCTGTTTGCTTAACCAGTCAATGTCAGCAGCCAAATCCAACTCTCCTTGTAGAGTGGGGGTCAAGGGTGAAAACCTACAGTCCCTTAAACCTTGCTAACCAGAGTGGCCAGCATATTATCATTACACTGAATTATGTCTTAATCAGTCAGACCTCCAAATCCCCAGTGACATTTTCAGGAGTTCACACAGCCAAATCACTGTGCAGGGCTGCTCTGAGAGAGTTGCTGCGTCGACCAGCCAAGTCTTGTCTGGTCGACCTGTCAGTGTGACTTGAAGCTGAGTCAACCAGGATTCTGATTCTGTGTCTAATCCTAGAGCTAGGCAAGAGAGCTTATTTACTTCCCTGTGATTTTCTGTATTGAAGTCCTGGTTCCTGAGCAGCGCTGATTTTGCCTTATCCGTCTCTCTCTGGTTTTGACCCTGCTTGTTGACTACTCTTTGCATCCCTAGACATTCTGGTAGGTCTGCTTCTAGCGAGCTTGCACCAGTAATCTGCTACCTCACTCTGCAGATGTAACATATGTCCCTAGCAGCCAAGTCCATCCTGCCTTGCCTCTGGTGGTAGCCTTTGCTTCCTACAAAACAGAGTGGTTGATGAATACATGTAGCAGTTTCTGAGTCTGCTGGCTGTGGTTTCCGGAAGGTGACCAGAGTTTATCATTACATAAATCATCACATTACGGCTACCACTAGAGGGAGCTTAGGAATTTACTGCATACTGATCTGCATTGAATGGGATAATAATATAGTGTGGGCGCTGTCAGGCAGTCAGTATGTGGTCAGTGTCCTGCGTCAGTATTTGTAAGTCAAAACCAGAGAGAAAAGAGAAGGAAGTCAGGGCAATTCTTCCACATATCGGATCCACTGTTGGTTTTGGCTTATAAATATAGATGCAAAATACATATCATGTGAAAGTGACCTACATAGTAAGCTGCAAGTTTTTAATTAAGACTATTTGCAAAAATGATCACATTGCCAATGTGACCATTTTTTCTTGCGAATGTGCACATACCCTTTCAAGAAAACATAGTGCAGTGATATAATATGTATCCCAGTTATCAGCAGAGCAGCTTTAGGGGGTGCAGAAGTAGCATTTACAATTGGGTCCCTAACTGGCCCACAGTGCCACAGCACGATACGTGGAGACACTATACAAATCTGTTGCATTTTTAGATAGTATATGGATCCTATGCATCAGAATCTATAGCTGCAGCACCCAGGTAATGCACTTGCGGCGGAGGATGAGAGCGTCTCGCTACGTTTCTGCCGGCTATATTGTAAAATCAATGTCTTCTGAGCATCATTACACAAACTCTATCATAGGCTGCGATGATGCTACCCCTTAGGCATCCAAAAACACAAGATTTCAGTTTTTGCATTTTCCTCCTATACGGAGTGCGAAGCGTAGAATGCACAATGCTTAGGAATATGTGCCTGATACATATTATACTAGTAAATCACAGCACTCCATATCTGCTGGGAGCCATCAGGACGTTCAGACCAATGATTTCTCCCCCCTTTAATGAACCGTCAAGCTGTTCAGTTTTTTCGTGATGGGCTTTGTGTTCGTGCTTTTATTGTCCCTGGCCGTGCATGATCACGATGTACATTATCTCGCCACTATTTTGTTGTCTGCATCCTGTGTTCCTATTCAGCTGTTGCTAAGCAACAAGAAACCAATGTCTGTTCCCCTGATCTATAACATAGCCCGTGTTAATATGCAGGAAATCGTGCGATCTGTGTGGATAACGTGACTATTTTTTACCAATCAGAAGCGTTCAGCGTTATATTGCTGGCTGGATCAGGTTTTTCTTATATCTGACGGAGCCTGGATACAGAGGCTGAGCATTATCTGATGAGGCTCAGCTTAGACACATCAGAGAAAACATGGTTGTTCTAACTACCCTGAGATCACCCTGTATTAATGAGAATAATGGGAAAGAACCCCAGGAATGGAGCGTGGAAGAGGATGATCATGGCAACAAGTAAACTTTTATTTATCAATATATATATATCCTTCTTATGGCAAACTCAGATTTGCTACATATGATATTTAATATCTATTATCTAATATCTATGTATCTATTATCTATGTAATAACTCTCTCTGTCTCATATCTATCTACCTTTTTATATATATATATATTTTTTTTAAGCTGACATCTATCTATTTAATATATAATATCATCTACCTTATTTTATCTGTTATCTATCTAATATCTATCTACCTTTCTGCCTATCTATGCATTATATATACTGTATATAGATATTAAGTTACAGTATAGCATGCAATGTGTTGACAGTTGTTTGCAAAACTGTTTGCAAGATATCTTACTGAATTTGCAAGATTCCAGCGGTCCATTTCATGCCGTATTCCTCCTCATATTATCGCTTTGCACCCACCACATGCTTAGCGAATTGTTTTACTGTTGTTTTTATGCACTTGCTAAATTGCCTCTTTTAAAGACCTGGATGCAATCGAGGGCAATTTACAAAAAAAAAATGTATTTCTTTATTTCTTTTACAATTTTTAACACTTGTTTTTGCATCGATCGATGACCACTTGGCGATTGTCTTTGTCTGCTAATCAGTTTGTCCATTAGATCTCATAAAGATGAGGCGTAATAACAGTAGCGTCTGTTTACTAGACAAAGGAACAGCCTGAGCCTGTACTACAGTAGGATAGTACTATGGCCTCAGTGTGCCACGTTGCCAGCCTTGTGTTAGGAATGTTTATCGTTGTGACAGCTTGGCATGATCCCACGGCGTGCTGAATGAGACATTGCGCCTCGCTTCTTTTTGTCTTTTTTCTTTACTGTTCCAAAATTTTATAATAAAAATGATGGACGCAGCAAGAAATGCAGGGTTGTGCAGGCAAAGCTGTAATTTCAGCTCTCTCTACGGTTACCTAGCAGCGCTCTATTGTTTGTGTGGATGGATGGATGGATGGACTTATAGGAGCACTAACCCTAAACTCCGCAGTAAGTGAAGAGAACTGACAATATCAGTGACACATGGAAACTGAAGTTCTCAGCACTAGAGAGATGCATGACAAAGTGGAGATCATGGGGGCAGAGATTGCACTGGACTCCTCATCAGCACTGCAGTTGACTGGCACTAGTGAAAGCCTCTCTCCAGCTTGAAATGGCTGATAACAGAGAACAATAGATTGCAGAATTAGGGAACAAGACAGGCTGCGGGATCGGGGTAAAAAATTATCTAAATGGGGTTGTCCAGGACTAGAAAACCATAGCTGCTTTGTTCCAAAAACAGCGCCGCCCCTTTCCATTGGTTCTGTTTGGTGTTACAGCTGAAGTGAATGGGGCAGGGCTGTGTGTTTTTGGAAAAAAAAAGTCATCTCTTTCTAGTCCTGGACAGCCCCTTTAATAGTACATATAGAGATGATCCACTTGATTCTCAGGATTGTTGGCCACTACGATCATTACTTTACTACTATTGCACTTTATTAGATGTGGTCTTGTATTTCAGTTCTTTTTTTTTAAACTACAGTGTCTGTAGGATTAGGGAGTGTTGGATTTTGCCGACTCTAGGGTTGAGGTTTTAACATCTTGTGGGTCACGCTGTGACCCTATTCAATCCAATGGTTGCAACACCGTGATCTTAGGTTTCATGGCCAAAGTTTGCGGTGTAGCCCCAGTCTAGAGCTGGCCAAAGACATTCAGTATTTGCCCTCAGAAGTCAGATGGGACATGAATAGAAGGCAGAGGCAAACTTACCACAGGGGACTACCTGAGCACTCTGCACGGCCACCAGCCTGGTATATCTAGTCATCTGACGCCCCCTTCCTGACTCCTGAATTCAACTGTATTGCCATCCTGAGGCAACTGGATTAGGAGGACAGAACACGGCTGCAGAGGGGCAGTGTATGGGGAGGTATTTAATGCTGCTAGGGGATTAGTTTGTGATGCACTGTGGTATTTAGTTCGGCCGGAGCAGTATACTGTGCTGCACTGTGGTATTTGTCTCTGTTGGAGTAGTATTGTGTGCCGCAATATGGTATTCCTGGCCCCGCCTACTTGTGTTAGCCCTGCCCTATGTCAGGGAGCTGCCTGTAACATGGGGACACTTTTATTTTATTTTATTTTTTTATTCCAGAGCCACTTTTATTTTTTTCTGGGCCACTTTAAGTTCCCAGTCTGCCCCTATGGCCTCATGCACAGAGCCATTGCCCGGCTGTTCTGTGCATCGGGGACCGCAATTTGCAGTCCCCAATGCACGGGCATCATCCGTGCGGCTGCTGCAGACGGATACAGACACATTAAACTTGAATGGGTGCGTGATCCGTCTGCACCGCAAAAAAAACGAACACCTTCTGGATTGCGGACCTATTCGAGTGAATGGCTCCGCATCCGTGATGCAGTGCACATACGGGCGGACCCCGTATATTGCAGACCCGCTATTTGCAGGCCGAAATACTGGCTATTTGGCATGAGATGGTGATAACTGCTAACGGCGGAAAAACGCCAACAGGACTTTTCTATCCCCATGCGTTTTCTGACAGTCTCCTAATGCTACTGGAGAGTGGGGTCAGACTCAAAATTAAAAGTCTTATAAAAAGTCAATAGTTTAGCCAAAAGCTTTAAAGTCAATGGAATGGTATGACATGTGCATAGACATGCGATATTTGAGATCCATCTATCCCATTAACATGTTAGCTTAGAGGGGTCATGCCATGACAGATGTAAAAAATGAAAATCAGACATCATATAGTATATGCCAGTCTTTTTCTAACAACCTTAGAACCATCCCTGTACCTCACGTGGATCCAAAGATCTCTCCATTCATTGCTGCAATTGCTCTACTAGATTTATTTCAAAATGGCAGCTCAGGGGTTGTGTCCTTTCTGCTGCAGCTGGTGGCAGTTGAAGGATGGAACTGAGCGTGTGTGTGGGAAAGAGAATTTAGCAAAAGGGTAAACAGCAGGTGGCGCTATACAGATGAATAACATATGCAAAATCAAAAGTATTCAGATCCCGGTGCTAGAATACTTTTCGAGGGACAACCCCTTTAACTGACATTTTATTTTTGTGGTGGGGGATAAGTGGTTACTGGAACCCCTGATGCCCATTTTCACAAGAGAAAGAAAGGCACAAGGGGACTTAGCAGAGCCCAAAAAATGTAGAAAGATCCATATCTATGGCCAACGGGAAATGGAGGAGTAATATAGCAATAGCACATTTGCTTTTGTGCAGATTTTTCTTGACTTTCTGCAGCATCTTGAAGTGCCTGGCAGTACAACTGCTTTTATAATACATGCCGAACGCCTGCGGCTGTTACTAAAGCAACAAGCTTCACTAACCCCTATGTATGGTGCGTGGAAATAAAGCTAAGAACTCCAGACTCAAGTGCTTTGGCAATAAATTATTACACAACATACCGTACTCAGACATCCCAACCTGCAAAAACTCATTTCAGGGAGGTTTTCTTTTTTTTTTTTCTTTCACAAACTTTTTATGACATTTTCCAGACATATGCAGTATCTGAACACTTTGCTCTATGGTGTGGAGGACGGGGCTCATTACCCTGCCCCAAATTATCATATTTCTGTATATGATTAAAGGGATTCTGTCACCACCTATAAGCCCTGTGAGCTAAACATCTGCTCATGTCCAGGGTAGCATTCTGATTTCTAAGGTGGCCTTATAAAAGCTATTTGTGGCTTTATTCTGCGGAAAAACAGGTTTTACTAACCTGTCAATCATTGAATTAAGGTGCCCAAGCAGGGGAGGTCTGCGGATGCATGGTGCCCGGCCGCACGCATCGCCATTCATGCCCAGCGCCGCCTTCTGCTCCTCAGTGCCGCCTCTCCCTCTCCCTCCCTCCCCCTCCTCCCGCTTTGAGATCCCGCGCGTGCGCACAGGCTCAGCCTGATGTTCCATTGCCGACTGCCCGCATCGGCTTCTTCTTGCACTGTGCGCACGCGCCGAGAAGGGGACACTGCTGCAGGTTGCCGGAAAGGTTTACCGTGAGTAAACCTTTCTGGGATATATTGTTTCACATGCGGGCGTCAGGGAGCCGCTATCTAATAGCGGGAGACTCCCTGAACCTCCGGGAGACTTGAGATCCCTGCATACCGCACACAGATTGCACACTTTGAGATTATGCAATGTAACAAAGGGGCAATGTTCTGTAGTCAAGGACTGTACACTGCATGGACCGCGGAAAACGTACTTCTGATATTAAGTACTAATAGGCACCTACCATGTACCAGTGGTGCTGTATCCTATGCCATAGCCTCAGGACACAGAGAGGCAGATTTACTAATCTTGCAGATGGCGCAAATTTAGGTTGTCCAGACCTGTGCCTGATTTACCCCGTTGGTTCATGCTAGATCAGAATGTTAGAGCGTGGATAGAGACTTTTGTCAAACTTTCTACCAACCATTGGCTGGCTTTGTTTGAGACTGAATTTTACAGCAGAATTGTGTTTTAATTTTGATACCACGTGTTGCATATTAGCAGTGATGGCCAGTTCGCCGTGTTCGCCCGCGAACACATGCGGGCTGCCATCTTGACTCGCAAGTCCGGCGATGCACAGGTAAGCCCTTACCTGTGCCTGTGCCGCGAGCCGGTCTGAAACAAATGCGGTCACCGGGAGCAGGCAGTTCCGAGGAAAGCCCGATGAAGGCCCCCGGCGGCTGTTCTTGGAACTGCCTGCTTGCGGTGACCGCATTTGATTTCAGACCGGCTCGCGGCACAGGTAAGGGCTTACCTGTGCATCGCCGGACTTGTGAGTCAAGATGGCAGCCCGCATGTGTTCGAGGGCGAACACTGCGAACTGACCATCACTGCATATTAGGTCACGCCCGTTCTTCTGTTCAGTTAAGGCACACACCCCTTGTCAGGCAAGGCGCACCTACTTTCTTTATACCTAGATGCGCCAACTTTAAGCAAATTGAGTGGCATTCAAAATATAGGTAACCCCTTGTATAAACCAGTGGATGACTGTTCTGGTGCGGTAAGATTGCATTCTCTTACACGTGACACATTGTCCTAGTGACACAAGCAGCTGCAAATGTGTAGATTTCTGGAAAGTCTTCTGCGTTGCTATACAGTGATGGTTTCTATGGGGAACATATACAGTATATGATACTATGTCCTGTCGACTAGTGGCCCAGGTGAGGCAAAAGAAAACAGCTTATAGGAGTAGCTGCATCTATATCTAGCTATCTGTCTTTTGAACAGACAAGATATTGAGGTTGTACAAGATTAGAAAAACATGGTTGCCTTTTTCCAAGTGTGCCCTACCTGTTCACAGGTCATATGTAGTATTGCAGCTCTGCCCCTTTCACTTCAGTGGAGTTGAGCTGCAGTACCAGAAGTCATGGCCAGGTTGGTGACATCTCCAGACCTGTACAATCCCTTTAATGTGTGCTGGACTTCCAAGCAGCCTTGTATCTGAGGACAATTACATCAGAGGTGTTTCATTAATTATTACAGAAAGGGGCTTAACAAGTAATTAAAGGTGCCCATAACAAAAAAAATAAATAAATGGGACAGCACTCCACCATGGCCACCTTCAGCAGAAAATGAGTCCTCATGATTATGTAAATCTCCATTCCTTCTTGCATCTTTTCATCCTTTTCTTGATATCCACTTGGGACTAACAATTTCTCCCTGCGCCCTTCTGCTTGCCTTCCACCCTCCATACTGATCACTAACTGTGACTAGTGATGGTCCACTTTGGCTGCTGTGCCCCATAGCAGTGACCGCCCCACTATACCCACTACAGTATATACAGACCTTGGACAGTAGACACTACCAGTTGTAGTCCCTTAACTGACCGAATGTGCATGTGTATGTGTATGTGTATGGGGAGGGGGGGTACGGGGTTTCCTGGGGAGCTAATTGCAGCAGGTCAACATAATTTATCAGCGATTTTTTTTTTTTTTATATTTAAACCCCGCTTGTGTCAAAAATTGGGTGAAAAGCTCTTTGTAAGCGCTGCTGCATCCTTTCACCAGTCTATTATAATACTAGCTACACAGTGCAATACACATAATTATAGTAATTATTTTGCCATTAAATTAGAGAACTTATGGCATTAAAATCTCATTAGGTTTGTAGGTTGATTACATGTTAATATAATAGCATAAATCTTCAGAGCCGGTGCAGGCAGCTCTGCCTCAAGGAAATGACTTTTGCTCAATAAATGAATGTATTTTATTGTCTATGACAATGTTACATGTGCAGGAGCGATGTGCCATGTGACCAGGCTTTACAGCAGTATACAGAACTGACACCCTTCCCAAAGCGGATAAGGGTGGTGCCTATAACCCATCATGACCACTAGGTGGCGTATCGTAAAAAATAAATAAAAATTAGATGGCAGGTGCATCGGGAATGCAGGCTTGCGTTCTTAGAAGTACAAGAACACAATGAGAGGGAAGCAAGCAGAAGGATTAGAAAGACTGTTCTTCAGTTTGCCAGGATGTCTTGGAAATCAATCCGTTGTGTATTATTTTTTAACTCCACATTTTCCTAGTAACAGCTCATGGAGCTCCGTGAAAATATCATCTTCATTAATAATGCTTCCCTCAAAGAGATATCAAGAGGCTTGTGAGAACATCAGATGTGGATGAGTGAAGACCCATCTAAGCATCAAATATCACTTTGCAATTCTTAAACCATCCTTAACCACCTCAGCCCCCAGTGCTTAAACACCCTGAAAGACCAGGCCACTTTTTACACTTCTGACCTACACTACTTTCACCGTTTATTGCTCGGTCATGCAACTTACCACCCAAATGAATTTTACCTCCTTTTCTTCTCACTAATAGAGCTTTCATTTGGTGGTATTTCATTGCTGCTGACATTTTTACTTTTTTTGTTATTAATCGAAATTTAACGATTTTTTTGCAAAAAAATGACATTGTTCACTTTCAGTTGTAAAATTTTGCAAAAAAAACGAGATCCATATATAAATTTTGCTCTAAATTTATTGTTCTACATGTCTTTGATAAAAAAAAAATGTTTGGGTAAGAAAAAAAATGGTTTGGGTAAAAGTTATAGCGTTTACAAACTATGGTACAAAAATTTTAATTTCCGCTTTTTGAAGCAGCTCTGACTTTCTGAGCACCTGTCATGTTTCCTGAGGTTCTACAATGGCCAGACAGTACAAACACCCCACAAATGACCCCATTTCGGAAAGTAGACACCCTAAGGTATTCGCTGATGGGCATAGTGAGTTCATAGAACTTTTTATTTTTTGTCACAAGTTAGCGGAAAATAATGATTATTTTTTTCTTACAAAGTCTCATATTCCACTAACTTGTGACAAAAAATAAAAACTTCCATGAACTCACTATGCCCATCAGCGAATACCTTGGGGTGTCTTCTTTCCAAAATGGGGTCACTTGTGGGGTAGTTATACTGCCCTGGCATTCTAGGGGCCCAATTGTGTGGTAAGGAGTTTGAAATCAAATTCTGTAAAAAATGACCAGTGAAATCCGAAAGGTGCTCTTTGGAATATGGGCACCTTTGCCCACCTAGGCTGCAAAAAAGTGTCACACATCTGGTATCTCCGTACTCAGGAGAAGTTGGGGAATGTGTTTTGGGGTGTCATTTTACATATACCCATGCTGGGTGAGATAAATATCTTGGTCAAATGCCAACTTTGTATAAAAAAATGGGAAAAGTTGTCTTTTGCCAAGATATTTCTCTCACCCAGCATGGGTATATGTAAAATGACACCCCAAAACACATTCCCCAACTTCTCCTGAATACGGAGATACCAGATGTGTGACACTTTTTTGCAGCCTAGGTGGGCAAAGGGGCCCATATTCCAAAGAGCACCTTTCGGATTTCACTGGTCATTTTTTACAGAATTTGATTTCAAACTCCTTACCACACATTTGGGCCCCTAGAATGCCAGGGCAGTATAACTACCCCACAAGTGACCCCTTTTTGGAAAGAAGACACCCCAAGGTATTCCGTGAGGGGCATGGCGAGTTCCTAGAATTTTTTATTTTTTGTCACAAGTTAGTGGAAAATGATGATTTTTTTTTAATTTATTTTTTTCTTACAAAGTCTCATATTCCACTAACTTGTGACAAAAAATAAATACTTCCATGAACTCACTATGCCCATCAGCGAATACCTTGGGGTGTCTTCTTTCCAAAATGGGGTCACTTGTGGGGTAGTTATACTGCCCTGGCATTCTAGGGGCCCAAATGTGTGGTAAGGAGTTTGAAATCAAATTCTGTAAAACATGACCAGTGAAATCCGAAAGGTGCTCTTTGGAATGTGGGCCCCTTTGCCCACCTAGGCTGCAAAAAAGTGCCACACATGTGGTATCTCCGTATTCAGGAGAAGTTGGTGAATGTGTTTTGGGGTGTCATTTTACATATACCCATGCTGGGTGAGAGAAATATCTTGGCAAAAGACAACTTTTCCCATTTTTTTTATACAAAGTTGTCATTTGACCAAGATATTTATCTCACCCAGCATGGGTATATGTAAAATGACACCCCAAAACACATTCCCCAACTTCTCCTGAATACGGAGATACCACATGTGTGACACTTTTTTGCAGCCTAGGTGGGCAAAGGGGCCCACATTCCAAAGAGTACCTTTCGGATTTCACTGGTCATTTTTTACAGAATTTGATTTCAAACTCCTTACCACACATTTGGGCCCCTAGAATGCCAGGGCAGTATAACTACCCCACAAGTGACCCCATTTTGGAAAGAAGACACCCCAAGGTATTCGCTGATGGGCATAGTGAGTTCATGGAAGTTTTTATTTTTTGTCACAAGTTAGTGGAATATGAGACTTTGTAAGGAAAAAAAATATATAAAAAAAATCATCATTTTCCACTAACTTATGACAAAATATAAAAAATTCTAGGAACTTGCCATGCCCCTCACGGAGTACCTTGGGGTGTCTTCTTTCCAAAATGGGGTCACTTGTGGGGTAGTTATACTGCCCTGGCATTTTCCAGGGGCCCTAATGTGTTGTAAGTAGGTAAATGACCTGTGAAATCCGAATGGTGCTCTTTGGAATGTTGGCCCCTTTGCCCACCTAGGCTGCAAAAAAGTGCCACACATGTGGTATCGCCGTATTCAGGAGAAGTTGGGGACTGTGTTTTGGGGTGTCATTTTACATATACCCATGCTGTGTGAGATAAATATCTTGGTCAAATGCCAACTTTGTATAAAAAAAATGGGAAAAGTTGTCTTTTGCCAAGATATTTCTCTCACCCAGCATGGGTATATGTAAAATGACACCCCAAAACACATTCCCCAACTTCTCCTGAGTACGGCGATACCACATGTGTGACACTTTTTTGCAGCCTAGATGCGCAAAGGAGCCCACATTCCTTTTATGAGGGCATTTTTAGACATTTGGATCCCAGACTTCTTCTCACGCTTTAGGGCCCCTAGAATGCCAGGGCAGTATAAATACCCCACATGTGACCCCAGTTTGGAAAGAAGACACCCCAAGGTATTCAATGAGGGGCATGGCGAGTTCATAGAAATTTTTTTTTTTTTGGCACAAGTTAGCGGAAATTTTTTTTTTTTAATTTTTTTCTCACAAAGTCTCCCTTTCCGCTAACTTGGGACAAAAATTTCAATCTTTCATGGACTCAATATGCCCCTCACGGAATACCTGGGGGTGTCTTCTTTCCGAAATGGGGTCACATGTGGGGTATTTATACTGCCCTGGCATTCTAGGGGCCCTAAAGCGTGAGAAGAAGTCTGGAATATAAATGTCTAAAAAATTTTACGCATTTGGATTCCGTGAGGGGTATGGTGAGTTCATGTGAGATTTAATTTTTTGACACAAGTTAGTGGCATATGAGACTTTGTAAGAAAAAAAAAAAATAATTCCGCTAACTTGGGCCAAAAAAATGTCTGAATGGAGCCTTACAGAGGGGTGATCAATGACAGGGGGGTGATCAATGACAGGGGGGTGATCAATGACAGGGGGGTGATCAGGGAGTCTATATGGGGTGATCACCCCCCTGTCATTGATCACCCCCTATAAGGCTCCATTCAGATGTCCGTATGTGTTTTGCGGATCCGATCCATCTATCAGTGGATCCGTAAAAATCATGCGGACATCTGAATGGAGCTTTACAGGGGTGTGATCAATGACAGGGGGGTAATCAATGACAGGGGAGTGATCAGGGAGTCTATATGGGGTGATCACCCCCCTGTCATTGATCACCCCCCTATAAGGCTCCATTCAGATGTCCGTATGTGTTTTGCGGATCCGATCCATCTATCAGTGGATCCGTAAAAATCATACGGACATCTGAATGCAGCCTGACAGGGGGAGTGATCAATGACAGGGGGGTGATCAGGGAGTCTATATGGGGTGATCACCACAGTCATTGATCACGCCCCTGTAAGGCTCCATTCAGACGTCCGTGTGCGTTTTGCGGATCCGATCCATCTATCAGTGGATCCGTAAAAATCATACGGACATCTGAATGCAGCCTGACAGTGGGGGTGATCAATGACAGGGGGGTGATCAGGGAGTCTATATGGGGTGATCGCCACAGTCATTGATCACGCCCCTGTAAGGCTTTATTCAGACGTCCGTATGCGTTTTGCGGATCCGATCCATCTATCAGTGGATCCGTAAAAATCATGCGGACATCTGAATGGATCTTACAGGGGGGTAATCAATGACAGGGGGGTGATCAGGGAGTCTATATGGGGTGATCACCACAGTCATTGATCACGCCCCTGTAAGGCTTTATTCAGACGTCCGTATGCGTTTTGCGGATCCGATCCATCTATCAGTGGATCCGTAAAAATCAAGCGGACATCTGAATGGATCTTACAGGGGGGTAATCAATGACAGGGGGGTGATCAGGGAGTCTATATGGGGTGATCACCACAGTCATTGATCACGCCCCTGTAAGGCTTTATTCAGACGTCCGTATGCGTTTTGCGGATCCGATCCATCTATCAGTGGATCCGTAAAAATCATGCGGACATCTGAATGGAGCTTTACAGGGGGGTAATCAATGACAGGGGGGTGATCAATGACAGGGGTGATCAGGGAGTCTATATGGGGTGATCACCACAGTCATTGATCACGCCCCTGTAAGGCTTTATTCAGACGTCCGTATGTGTTTTGCGGATCCGATCCATCTATCAGTGGATCCGTAAAAATCATGCGGACATCTGAATGGAGCTTTACAGGGGGGTGATCAATGACAGGGGGGGAATCAATGACAGGGGGTGATCAGGGAGTCTATATGGGGTGATCAGGGGTGATCAAGGGTGATCAAGGGTGAATAAGGGGTTAATAAGTAACAGTGGGGGGGGGGTGTAGTGTAGTGGTGCTTGGTGCTACTTTACTGAGCTACCTGTGTCCTCTGGTGGTCGATCCAAACAAAGGGGACCACCAGAGGACCAGGTAGCAGGTATATTAGACGCTGTTATCAAAACAGCGTCTAATATACCTGTTAGGGGTTAAAAAAAAACACATCTCCAGCCTGCCAGCGAACGATCGCCGCTGGCAGGCTGGAGATCCACTCTCTTACCTTCCGTTCCTGTGAGCGCGCGCGCCTGTGTGCGCGCGTTCACAGGAAATCTCGGCCATCGCGAGATGACGCATATATGCGTGACTCTGCGCAGGGCTGCCACCTCCGGAACGCGAATCTGCGTTAGGCGGTCCGGAGGTGGTTAAAGGGCATCTGTCAGCAGTTCTGTACCTATGACACTGGCTGACCTGTTACATGTGCACTTGGCAGCTGAAGACATCTGTGTTGGTCCCATGTTCATATGTGGCGGCATTGCTGAGAAAAATTACGTTTTAATATATGCAAATGAGCCGCTAGGAGCAACAGGGGCGTTACTATTACACCTAGATGCTCTGCTCTCTCTGCAACTGCCACCAACCTCTGCACTTTGATTGACAAGGCTGGACAGTGATGATGTTTACACTGCCTGGTCCTGTCAAAGTGCAGAGGGCATGGTTACGACCACCCTGCAATCCAGCAGTGCTGGCCGTGCTTGCACAAAATAGGAAACGGTGCCAGCCTCTCTAGTGGCCGGAACCACAGGGGTGCTCATAGGCAGGTGCTGTTTTCCTATCGCGTGCAAGCACGACCACCGATGCCAAGTTGCAGGGTGGTCGTAACCCCTGGAAACGAGTGGTGTGTGTATAATGTGATGGAAAAATGGATCAAGACATCAAAGGAGGCAATATGGACAATCACAATACATTAGTAAGTGCCTTGTATTCACTTCCTCTACGTATTTAATGCCATTCTCTGCAGTGAGACGACCCCTTTAAGGAAGCTCGCTCTTTCTGTAACTCTCATTCATTTCCTATCTGGCAACTATTTCAAACAATGAGTCATTACTGTTCCTAAGCACACAGACTTCTCCAAAAGCGGATATGATAGCAATGTCTTGGATTTGATCTTTATTTTTACTAGCCAAGTGGGTTTTTTAATATTCTTAATGAATATCCCATAAATCAAAGAGCAATCGAGAGCGGATATCGTTGGCACTGTCTATTGATGGCATTGTATATAGGATATTTCAACTACATTGACCCTAATCACATCTGAAAATACACTTCTGCTCTATAGCAAGCTTCCATACATCATAGACTTGCCGCCCCCCCCCCCCCAACATTATATATCGGACAGTATAATACAAGCATGGGCTCCTGAACTACAGCAGACAATGTGTGGAGCCTCACACAGTGGTGTCAATCTTGCATTACGTATTTATTCTAAATAATACTGGATACTATTATAGATAGTCCTTGGCTGCCATCAAATATGCTAATAGGCAAAGCAGTTGGATAGACTGGGTGATACGTTGATGCCTCAGCACCTACGAGGCCCCAACAAGGTGATGAGGGACAGAAAACAAATCATCACATTTGAGGCTCCTTCAGCTTGACTGAACATCTCCCATGATGTCATAACACAGGTGTGATGATGTCATCAGTCCCAAATCAGGGGCCCAGAGTGCTGTCAGTCCATATGGACCTGCACAACTACACTTCAAGGGCCACTGCACACATCAAGGATTGCATGCAGTTTTACGTGCACTGTAATGCACTACCAGCAAAGTGAATGAGAATCCCCAAATCTCATGTACACACTGTGTATTTTGTCTGCTCTGAAATTGACCTACCGCGCGGATTTTAAAATACGCAGCATGCCAAGTGTTTGTGCAATTCTGCGCCTTATGTATAGTGGTTTTCCCCATAGACTTCAGTATATTTGTTAAAAAAAACAACCAAAATGTGCGCCAAAAAACGCATGTAAAATGCACAAAAACTGTGATAAATAGTGAGGATTTATGTGCGTTTTTTTCTTGCATTCGGATTTTCTGGAGATCTGCTGCCTAAATTGACTAGCTGTAAATTTTAAAGCCCACACTGCAGGTTGATTTACGCTGCAAGCAACATGTTAGAGATGACAAATGTAAGGGCTCAGTGCCTGCATTGCGGACTGTAAACGGCCGGCACGCAATATACGGGCACTGGCACCGTGTGCACTCCGTGGCGTGGATGTGGGCCTATTAACTCGAATAGGGTCCACCGCGCGCAAGATACGACCGAAGATAGGACTTCTTTTGTGGAGCAGAGGCACGGATCGGAACCCCGGGAAAGATCCGTGCCTCCGCATCGCAAAAGATAAGACATGTTCTATCTCTGGCCAAAACTTGCGGATCGCAGACCCATTCAAGTCAATGGGTCCGCATCAGCAACGGAGCGCACACGCCCAGTGTCCGTGCATTGCAGACCACTATTTTCGTTCCGCTGCATGAGCACAGAGCCATTACACTTGCGTGCACTTTGCTGGCGCTGTACGACAATGCGGATTTGCAGCACAAAAATCCACAACGGCGACTCCACAGCACTGTGCAGCCCCTGCTCACTCCGACCCATATTATATCTTAGACATTTTGGACGCACTGTGCTCAGCTGGGGGAGGAGGTAAAATTTATATATATATATATATATATATATATATATATATATATATATATATATATATATATATATATATATATATTTATATCATTTTTAAATATATATATATTTGTGAAATATATAATAATTCCGTATTTCTTTTCTATACACGACGATATCCACAGAAATGTCTTCAGTTTTGTTCCTGGGTTCTTCATGTGAGTCATCTACATTGGTACACTTTGTACCAGAACTGCAGCTCCATCAATACGTGCGGCAGAACGTTTTCTAGTCGAGAAAGGGCCATTATCTTCAGTAAATCAAACACTTTCCCAGGGATTTCCTCCTCTTCCCATCACCGGTGGGTGGCTCAGCATGTACACTGCTATTTCGGGGTGGAAAAACGTCAAGGGTCGGACACTTCTAAAATAACCACAATAGCTATGTAATTTAACATTGCGCAGTATGGAAGCGGCTATAATTTTGCACGGCACGCCTAGTAATGCTAACTTGCCTTTTCCAAGCGCTCTGTGCGCATACAGCTGTGTATTATTCATCCGCGGTAAATAGGGAATCATTGCACGCTGGATAGCAGAACATAAACAGATCCCCTTTGTGTCTCCTGCATTGTATGTGCTTGAGTTTTTTTTTTTTTTCCCCTACTTAACAGGCTTTTTATTCTTCCTTTAAAATGCTATAGGTTTGGAAGCGACAGCAAGAGGCCTGCCTGCAGTTACCTACAAAATTAACTAAAAAATAACACATCTAGCAGTGGGTTTGTAAGAGCATAAAAAGCAAGAAGGACAAAGGATTCTTTTTTGCAAATTACCTGCAGTGTGCACATTACGCCACTAGATGGCAGCATAGTTGAACAACAGTATGAAGGCAAAAAGCTTATCTAAAAAAAATCCACCTTTGCATGGAAGTCGCCCCTTCCTCCCAAACCTTTATGGATTGTGAGAGTTCCTTGTCTGAGTTTTAACCCTTTTTCTGAAAGACTGCTGACATCAGAATTCATATTTGTTTCTGCAACCCACAAGTGAGCTCCCTTTAAAGTGGTCCTTTCACCACGTCTTATATGTCTATTTTATTAACTACTTGCATTCCCCATGTAAAAACAATTCCGAAGTATCTTTTCACATTACTGTATTTTGTCTCATTCCTCTATTATTCTTGCTCAACGTTTTTAGAATATATTTCCAACTTGGTCTTACCAGTTGAGGGGTTAGTCCCTGCAGGAAATGATCGGATAGTGTCAGACTGTCCAGGGACCCCCCCCCCCCCCAAACTGGTAACATCCAGCTGGCAATTCATTCATAAACTTCTAGTAGGAATACTAGAGGAATTACACAACTTAGAGTGATAAGAATGGATGCTCCAGGAATGCACATAGTCATTAAAACAGGCATGTCAGGAGAGGGGAAAGAGACAAAGATCTATAAAGATGATCAGTATATAGCATGAGGGCCGCCTGTCATTCCATGAGTGAACCTTTGGTAGGGGTGGGTGTCCGAACTTCTTTCTGTGTGACAAAATCGCAAAATCTGTTGCATTAAAAATTATATGTTCAATTGCCTTTGTGCCAAAATAATAAAAACCTACACGTCCTCATTAATGTTTCTGTTTTCCTTTAGTCTGCGCAGCATTTTAGTATTGCACAGCAGCAGTTTTGTCACATATGTCTACCAGGGAACAGGAAGTTGCAACCATTGTCAGCCATTAGAGAAGCCAAGAAGAATTTTCTTTGGTCATCTGGTCATGGAGCATAGACGCAAGAAAGTTAATACAACCTTTCCAGTTTTATCCTTCTTGTCTATTATTCCTGCTTAGGCTACTTTCACACCAGCGGCAGGACAGATCCGACAGGCTGTTCACCCTGCCTCTATTTCGCTGTGGCGGCAGACTGCCGCTCCGTCCCCATTGACTATAATGGGGACGGGGCGGAGCTCCGGCGCAGCACGGCAGTGCACGGAGAAAGGCCGCCAGACTAAAAGTACTGCATGTCCGAATTTTTTGTCCGCCGGCCTCTCGCCGTGCACTACGCAGCCTCCATCCCCATTATAGTTAATGGGGACTGAGCGGCAGTCCGGCGGCATGGCGAAATAGCGGCAGGACGAATCCGACAGGGTGAACAGCCTGCCGCTAGTGTGAAAGTAGCCTTACAGGGGTTGTCACACAAAAAATATTCCGCAGTTTTCAAACCAGCACCTGGACCTGAATACTTTTGCAATTGCATGTAATGAAAAATGTAGCATAGCTACTGAGTTATCCAATAAAAATGTATCTGTATAGCGCCACCTGCTGTGTGTTCCTTTGCTTATTTTTTTTGTCCGTCTCATTTTGCTGGTCGCACGTGCTCAGTTTAAATCCACAACTGTCACCAGCCATATGTTCTGTTAGAAGCTGTGGAAGTTACAGGGAGAGAGCTGCAGCATGAAAGACACGCCCCCTGAGCTGTGATAGGGAGGGAGCTGCAGCAGAAAAGACATGCCCCCTGAGCTGTGATAGGAAGAGAGCTGCAGCAGAAAAGACACGCCCCCTGAGCTGTGATAGGTAGAGAGCTGCAGCAGAAAAGACACGCCCCCTGAGCTGTGATAGGAAAAGAGATGCTGCAGAAAGGATAGGCCCCTTGAGCTGTGATAGGAAGAGAGCTGCAGCAGAAAAGACACGCCCCCTGAGCTGTGATAGGAAAAGAGATGCTGCAGAAAGGATAGGCCCCTTGAGCTGTGACAGGGAAAGAGCTGCAGCAGAAAGGATAGACCCCTTGAGCTGTGATAGGAAAAGAACTGCAGCAGAAAGGACACACCACATAGGCTGTGATAGGGAGAGACACCCCCTTCCCCCAAACTAATAGGCTGAAAATAATATAGAAGAGCAATTGGAGCAATGAATAGGGACATCTCTGGATCCATATGAGGTACAGGGCTGGTTTTAGATTTCATTTCTAGCTTCTAATTTTCATGTTTTATATCAATCATGGCATAACCCCTTTAAGTGCCCCCCCCCCTCCCCCATACTCACATTCCTAACATTAAAAAAATCTTACATCTGCTGGTGAGAAAAGTCTCAGTGTGGTCGCAGCCCCATAACCTTCTCGCTGAGTTTACTGGAAAGTCTCATAAACCGTGTCCTCTGCTTGCAGACGTCCTTAGTTGTAACAGCTGGTAATGGTTCAGTAATGATCCTGCCATTGGGAAGAGAATCCGATTACAGCCGTCCACTGCAGGTTATTATATTTTGCTTCCTGAAATTAGCTTATAAGTGTAATTAAGGCCGCTTCTCTTTCCCCTTTTAGAAACTGACAAATAAACTTAAATTAAGGACTCATCCACATTCATTAGTCTTTTCCACATAGATTGGCGGTAATTAAGAAGTCTGCCATGTAGGCATGCATGGTCAGCACTGAGGCCTCATGAATATGGCTTTAGGGTGCTCTAATACGGCACCCATAGAAATCTATGGGACCATAATATAAGTCCCAGGCCTCAGATTTAATGTAGAGGGTCAGTCAGATTGCTTATGAATATGGTGCTGTCGGTGCAGTAAGGAAGCACAGGCTGCGGCAGATTTACTAGTCCTATAGATGGCGTAGGCTTAGGCAGGTTGTCTAGACCTGCACCAGATTTATCACCAATGATGTTTTTGCCAAGTATTGGTTGGCTTAGTTTGAGACAGAATTTTGTTGCACGATTTTGGCGCTAAATGTCATAAATTAAGACACGCCCATTTTTTGGTAAGCCACATCACTTTATCGGGCATTTGGAGCAATTTATGCCAAAATCTCGGTGCTCTCACTTTAGTAAATTTCAGACTGTTCATAGTTAGAGCCTTAGGCCTCTTTCACACGGGCGAGTATTCCGCGCGGATGCAATGCGTGACATGAACGCATTGCACCCGCACTGAATCCGGACCCATTCATTTCTATGGGGCTGTGCACACGAGCGGTGATTTTCACTTGTGCGTTGCGTGAAAATCGCAGCATGTTCTATATTCTGCGTTTTTCACGCAACGCAGGCCGCATAGAAGTGAATGGGGCTGCGTGAAAATCGCAAGCATCCGCAAGCAAGTGCGGATGCGGTGCGATTTTCACGCACAGTTGCTAGGAGACGATCGGGATGGGGACCCGATCATTATTATTTTCCCTTATAACATGGTTATAAGGGAAAATAATAGCATTCTGAATACAGAATGCATAGTACAATAGCGCTGGAGGGGTTAAAAAAAATAAAAAATAATATAACTTACCTTAATCCACTTGATCGCGCAACCGGCATCGCTTCTGTCTTCTTCTTTGCTGTGCACAGGAAAAGGACCTTTGATGACGTCACTGCGATCATCACATGGTCCGTCACATGATCCATCACCATGGTAAAAAGATCATGTGATGGACCATGTGATGAGCGCAGTGACGTCATCAAAGGTCCTATTCCTCAAAGAAGAAGACAGAAGAGATGCCGGCTGCGCGAACTGCGCGAACAAGTGAATTTTTTATATATTTTTTTAACCCCTCCAGCCCTATTGTACTATGCATTCTGTATTCAGAAAGCTATTATTTTCCCTTCTAACCATGTTATAAGGGGAAATAATACAATCTACACAACACCTAACCCAAACCTGAACTTCTGTGAAGAAGTTCGGGTCTGGGTACCACATTAAGTTTTTTATCACGCGCGTGCAAAACGCATTGCACCCGCGCGATAAAAACTGAAAAATGGAATGCAATCGCAGTCAAAACTGCCTGCAATTGGGTACCTACTCGCGCGGGTTTGCCGCAACGCATCCGGACCTTATCCGGACAAGCTCGTGTGAAAGAGGCCTTAAAGTAGCACTCCCACAGAAATCTTTATCCTTTGTCCCATTAGAAAGGTACATACTGTAATCTGTAGTAAAGGTAATCTTCTTACCAGTATTTGTGAGTTATAACTTCCCTTCTGATCCTCAGCTGTGTCATGTGACCAACACTCTGATCTCCTACTGACACAGGACAGTAAGTCAATTACTTCTCTATTCATTCTTATGAGACTGATATTCCCATAGGAATACATAGAGAAACTGACTTCCTGTCCACACATAAGAACCTGTGTTATTTGGAGAGGTCACATGACACAGCTGAGGAGCAGAAGGGAGGTTTTAACCCAGTCACTAATTACCTTCACAGTTCACACATGTAACTCTCTAACAGGTCAGAGAATAAGATGTTTTTTGGGAGTGTTTGTTTAAGACTACAAGCATAGACACACCGACCTACATTTACTAATGTGAGAGCACCTAGATTTTGGCATTAGTTGCTCCAAATGCCTTATAAGATAGTGTGTCTTTATTGTAAAGGGGTGTGTCTTAGGCTACATGCAGTCGAACGTTGTTTGTTTCCGTGTCCGTTCCGTTTTTTTTTTTCCGGATAGGATGCGGAACCATTCATTTAAATGGATCCGCAAAAAATGCGTGTCCTGTCCGCATCAGTATGTCCGTTCCATTGCCCCGGAATTTTTTTTTGAACATGTCCTATTCTTGTCCATTTTTACTCATTGTTACAATGGATCTGCAAAAAAAAAAGGGATGGCATCCGTTTTTTTGGCGGATCCGCAATTTGCGGACCGCAAAACACATACGGTTGTGTGCATGTAGCCTTAATGTGTGACATGGTCCGACACCCAGCCCCCCTGCCGATCAGCTGTATGAGGAGATGGCGCATGCACACTGGTCATAAATATAGGAGAGCCCGAAGAACCCCTTTTGCATGCACCCTGTCTAATGATATATGTATATAAAGGGGTTAGAATGGGATCTACTATTTATGCAATTTCCCTATACAGAAAAATCTAAGCATTCAAGAGTAAGGAACTCACTTCACCTTCTGCAGCTTTAAGACCTAGAAAGATGCTGCCTGTAAGCAGAAGCAATTGTGTTGTTGTGCGTGTGATCACATTCCTCTAGGTGCGAGCGAGGTGTCTGTCGGGAAGCAGAGCTGGAACCGTACACATACAGCTTTTTGGCTTTTATATTTTTTATACCAGAATGAAGGTTCAGGTGACTGGGTTCACTCCGCCATTACAGGTGGTGCACGTAAGGAGAGTTGTTCCAACCCCGGGAACAAAATAATGAGAGTAATAACCAGATCAACCAGTGCAGAACGTTTTAGTGGAAAAACGGATCTGAAGCTGTAACTAGGAGAGCAGGGTAGAAGAGGTCAGAGGGGCCGTGAGGGAGCGCCTGATATCACATGCATTAGTAGGGTTCATTCACACGTCCGTAATTTGGGTCCGCATTCGTTCCGCAATTTGCGGACCCATTCACTTTCAATGGGCCTGGTACGGATGCAAATCCACATTTCCTGGATCCGCATCCGCATTTTCGGGATCCACATACGTCTTTTCGGGATCCGCAATTTCGTTCCTGAAAAAAATAGAACATGTCCTATTCTTGCCCGCAATTGCGGATCAGAAAAGGCATTTTCTATTATAGTGTCTGTGACACATTGCAGGAGTCCGTGTTTTGCGGATCCGCAAAACACTTACGAACGTGTGAATGGACCCTTAGTCTGAACGTGCCCATAGAAATTAGATTAGCACTGGACACAATTGCAGACCTCCCAAGTGTCCCTCTTTTGGAGGGACAGTCCCTCTTTTTTGCCCAAGTCCCTCTGTCCCTCATCTGAGGTATAGATTTTCATTATTGCATATACAATATTGATCCAGAAAGTGTTTCTCTGGTTCCTCCTTGTATATTATTTCATTATTTCATTATTTGATGCAATTTGAATTTTTAGAAATTTCTATATTCAGATCATTTGTGCGCCATTTCGTAAGAGAAAACTATTGAAGTGTATAAATACACAGGAAAAATGGTTCTTTCAAGCTATAAACCGTAAGTGTCCCTCTTCGAATGTCCAAAAAATTTTGAGGTATGCCATTGGAGGGACCATCTAAAAGTGTTCAGGGGTTCTCAAGGGAGATAAGGATCCGGTAGCTGGATTTCAGCCTGCTCAATCCTAAGCTACCACCAGGGTTGTCCTACAGCTTCTTCTTTTCCTCTCCTCATTGAGAACACATGCATGACCAAGCCGAGCGTGCATCATGTGTATTGGGGGGTCGGGAGGAAAGGCTGTTTGCCCGACTGCAATCTAAAGTTTATGGCTACCTTAACAGGGTTGTCCCACGGAAATTATTAAAATATTATTAAAAATGTTATATTGCCACTGAGTTATTCAATAAAATGTACCTGTACAGCGCCACCTGCTCTTTGTTCTTTTTCTCATTTCTTAGTCCGGCTCAGTGAGATGGTTGCGCACGCTCAGTTTCATCCTTCAACTGCCGCCTGAGCTGTGATAGGGAGAGAACTTCAGCAAAAAAGGCACGCTCCCTCCCCCGTCGTGGTGAGATAAGCCACGAGCAGAGGTGTCTGGCAGCAGCTTTCGCCCCATTTACTACATATGGATGCATGTGTATGGGAGCATCAGGAGAGACTCCTTCACCAGGATCCTCTGACTATAAGGGGCACAATGTAAAAGGGCTTTTCTATAAGGTGAAATGGCAGGCACGGGCATGGTGGTATACAACATTTCAGCTATGGTGTATTCTAGATACATATTCCTGCTCTTTCAGGTCTGCGGGAAGAAAATGTTCACATCCATCATACCGACAGGAAGAATTTTTTGATCTCTTTACATGTTTTTGCTGTCATTTACTGCAATGACTATCATCAGTAGATGACATCGGTGCACGTGATCATACCTAGGCTGAGGAAATACCGTACATGTGCGTTATATACTGTAACTAGCTTGCTGACATTCTTGGAATGGATCCACCTCCATCCCCAGCCCCCAGACCTCCGTCCCCAGCCCCCAGACCTCCGTCCCCAGCCCCCAGACCTCCGTCCCCAGACCTCTGGTCCCTTGGTGGGATTGCTTGTCAAAGAAGAATGCTGACTGAGACATTGCTGCAACTTGTAATGTCAAGCCTTTGCTATCACGAGATTTCATACGTGCAATAGTAACCCGTATGTTTATTTCTGTAGTGTACCTAGTGCATTCAATGGCAACTGATCAAAAATTGCAAAGTAAGTTTTTTTCAGTAAAGGCAATAAACATTGAGGAGAGAAAGCCTTGTATGAATTGGCCATCTGGTCCCGAGATATAAATCCTTCCTTTCTCTATGAGTAAATAGACGGAATAATTTCATAATATATCTTTATAGCAGCCAAAGCCTAGCTTTCCCAATACAGACTTCCAAATCTCCTGCATAGATAGTTAGATTTTCCAGTTTTAACATCCACCACTAGAGGGAGCCTAGGGACTTACTGTGAACAGTTTTTTTTATTGAAGGGTTTCTACCACCTCATTTTGACCTAATTAGCTCTCAGACACTAGCGATCTGCTAGTGTCCGCTCTACCTAACAATGATCTACCTCTCAGACCTGTGTGTGGATCCGTTTCACAAAAAAACGAACTTTTATTGATACGCTAATGAGCCTCTAGGTGCTATGGGGGCGTCTTTTCAGCACCTAGAGGCTCGGTCTACTCACGTTGTATGCCGCCCCGCTCGTCCCTCCAGCCTGCCCATCTCCTCTTGAATGCCATCCTCCATCTGAGCCAGCAGACGAATTCTTGCGCCTGCGCCGTGCGCGTCTGTATTCGGCGCAGGCGCAGTGAATGTCTGATCGCTGCCTGCATAGACATCTCGGTCATCGGCGCAGGCGCAGTGGAGATGTCTGTGCAGGGAGCGGTCAGACATTCACTGCGCCTGCGCCGAATACAGACGCGCATGGCGCAGGCGCATGACGTCAGTGAGTGAGCGCCGCCCCCCGCACTGCCTGCTATTACCGGAGCTAAGACAAAGTAAGATATCCCATATCCAAATAAATTATAATCCAAGTAAAGAGCTCAGCAATGAGCAATGATTAAAGTTAAAGTAGTTACTGATTAGTTTATAAATATACTGCTGTGAGCGTCGGGGAGGGAGATCTGTGGATGTTACTGTTTAGGGGAGGGAGATCTGTGGATGGCACTATTTAGGGGAGGGGGATCTGTGGATGGCACTGTTTAGGGGGGAGATCTGTGGATGGCACTGTTTAGGGGAGGGGGGATCTGTGCATGGCACTGTTTAGGGGAGGAGAGATCTGTGGATGGCACTGTTTAGGGGAGGGGGATCTGTGGATGGCACTGTTTAGGGGGGGATCTGTGGATGGCACTGTTTGGGGGGGATCTGTGGATGTCTTTGTGATTAATTACTCTGCTTTAATTATGTTCAATTTGTAGCAATAAAAATACATCCTGCATATCAGATATTTACATTACAAATCATAACAGTAGCAAAATTAGTTATGACGTAGCAAGGAAAAAAATTTAATGGTTGGGGGTCACCACAACATGAGGAACTGTATTAAGGGGTCACGGCTTTAGAAAGGTTGAGAACCACTGCTTTAAGTGATATACAGTAAACTCCTAAGCTCCCCCTAGTGGTGGTTGCAGTCAGACAGAATTTTATCATTTAAAAGAGTTTCCCAGGACCTAGATATTGACAAATGACAAACATTTGTAATGCACTTTTATCGCAAAGCTCAGAGATAGTTGTTTGGCTGAGGCAATCTGAACACAAAGCATTGATTGTATGTACTCGAGATAAGTCATCAATATCAGATCAGTGGGGTTCTGACCTCCACCTAGCACCTGTTTCGGGCAGCTGCCGTCACTAAGAATTATGCAGAGGGTTGAGTCGGAAGCAGAAGATTTCATCCACTGTGTGGTTTTTACTACGGCTCAGCTTCCATTCACTACACAGAGGACGGAACCTTCTGCTTCCGGCTCCATCCTCTATATAGCTTCCGCTGCCGACTGCTGCCTAAAACAGCTGATCCATGGGTGTGAGATCTCCACTGGTGTGATATTGATGACCTGTACCTTGGATGGGTCCTCAATATCTAAATCCCGGAATACCCCTTTAATTCTATGGTTGCATGTGGGGATTTGGAGCTCTGTATCAGCATAAATGAACTCCAGCTGCTGTAAAGTAAAATTGACTTTAATAGGGTTGTGCCATGTTTGCAAGTTATTCCCTATGCACAGGATAGGGGATAACTAACTGATTGTTGGGAATCCAAACACTGGGACCCCCATGGATCCCCAAAACAGGGGTCTCGTTCCCTCGATTTGATGGAGCGGCAGGGTAAACATGCGCCCTGTCGCACTATGCATTCTCTATGGAACCACCGGATATACCCAAGTGCTGCCCCATAGAGAATGATGGCAAGGTGCTTTCTTGACCTGCAGGGGAACGAGACCCCCGTTCTCGGCATCTGTGGGGATCCCAGCAATTTGACCCCCGGTGAACTGTTAGTTATCCTCTGTCCTGTGGATAGGAGATAAGTTGCAAACATAAAATTAAGAAATTATTCAGCACAGAATTTAGGAGGGATGTTTAATTTAAAGGGATTTTCCAGGATTTGGTCCCTTTTTAATTAAGATCTCTAGTGTGTGGTACCTTATAGAAGAATCATACTCATCTGCTGCTCCAATCCAGCCAGTTTACTTCCGCCTGCAATACAGATGGGGACATGTGTGCCGCTGCAGCCCATGACTGGCCTCAGCAGTGACATGTCCCCAAGCAGCACCTCACTGATGGTTCACATGCCACGTCCCCACTGAGGCCAGTCATTGACTGCAATGGCACATTTATTTATTTTCTGCACTTATATAGCGCTACTATATTCCACAGCACTTTACAGATATTAGCATTGGGCTGTCCCTAACAGGGCTCACAATCTAAGTTCCCTATCAGTATGTCTTTGGAGTGTAGGAGGAAACCTACACAAACACGGGGAGAACATACAGAGTCCATGCAGATGTTGTCCTTGGTCGGATTAGAACCCAGCACCCCAGTGCTGCAAGGCACCAGTGCTAACCACTGAGCCACCATTTGACCTTGTCTGTACCCCAGCCGGACAATGAGCCAGGTACAAGAATGGACTGGACTGGAGGGGTGAGTATGATTCTTTCACTATGTACCACACGTTGGGGGGCCCAATTAAAAAGGAACCCAATTCTGGAATACCCCTTTGTAATTCTCTTACCCCTCAAAAAAAAGACTGAAAGGCTGAGAAAGTGATCACGAGGTAATATAAGGAATAATGAAAGCTTCCATAGTGAGGAGGTCACCAAGCACACACCAGGCAAACCAAGAACAGTCCTTTAATTAGGACTTTGTTTACCGCTATCCCGTAATATTCACTTAAGGCAAGTTCAAAGGAACGTCACCTAAATTATGGGGTCCGAGTTCCTTTAAAAAGAACAATGATGCAGATCAGGAATCGGTGCATGTTGCATCCAGATGCACTGTTTTCCCTAATGTTTTCCTATGGTATTGAAGCGTGCGGACTCCAACAGCTGCTCGCCGACCATACATTAAACCCTGATGGTCTTCTGCGGTTACTGCCTTGTGCACGAACCAGGAGTATAGAAGGAACCCGGGACATCTTCTATTCCCAGAACAAGGCTCCACATTAGCACATATGGTCACGGTTTATAATGGGCAGGGTGTGATTTTGGGAATTTCTTGCCGCTATAAAGCTTTACTCCCTTCTAGCGACTCACTCAACATGTCCCCCGCATCCTACTGTTTCTTACAAGGTAGCTTTTTCTAATGGTAATCGTAACACCATTTAATTGTAAGTGATGACTGTATACGCTCAGGAGGAGGGAACGGTGTAGGGAAGAGGCAGCCCGAAGGTATAACTTTTAACAGGCCTCTTTATGCGATCTGTAAATGAATGAATCATAGCAATATGAAATTCCAGAGAATGGCTTTTAAAGGGCATCTGTCAGCAGTTTTGTCCCTATGACACTGGCTGACCTGTTACATGTGCGCTTGGCAGCTGTAGGCATCTGCGTTGGTCCCATGTTCATATGTACCCGCATTGCTGAGAAAAATGATGTTTTACTATATGCAAATGAGCCTCTAGGTGCAACGGGGGCGTTGCCATTACTCCTAGAGGCTCCGCTCTCTCTGCAACTGTTGCCCCCTCTGCACTTTGATTGACAGGAGCAGGAGTGATGACGTTTTCACTGCCCAGCCCTGTCAATCAAAGTGCAGAGGACATGGCAGTTGAAGAGAGAGCAGAGCCTCTAGGTGTAATGGTAACGCCCCCGTTGCTCCTAGAAGCTCATCTTCATATATTTAACCATTTTTTTTTTCAGCAATGCGGGCACATATGAACATGGGACCAACACAGATGTCTTCAGCTGCCAAGTGCACATGTAACAGGTCAGCCAGTGTCATAGGGACAAAACTGCTGACAGATGCCCTCTAATGCATTTACTACTACTGCAAGGACACCATTCATAATGCAGCCATCTGGTTTACAACCTGAATCTGTTACCTACCTTGTAGGGTTAGCTCAGGTGATTGTAAAGATACCTTTCACTCAGTCGCTTCATTCCGGAGAAAAACTTTTAATCCATATGCAAATGAATAGTTAAGTGCCTCAGGGGCGGGCCCAAACTGCTCTGTGCACACCTGCCCCTCCTGCTTCCTCTTCCAGCCCCTCTCTCTTTCTTGATTGACAGGGCCAGGTTCCTGCATAGTCATCTCCAGGGAGGGGGTGCACCTAAATTTTCCCGAAAATTTGCAGCATGACACTTGTCTGTGTAGACACACAATAAAATGTTATCCACTTTGGACAATTTGTCATTTTTCGACGGTCTCTCTCTGATCCCAATTGATCAGCTGTAATCAGCGAGAGAACCTGACAAGTGTTTGAATTCCCTGCAGCACCCCTAGAGGGGAAATGAAACATTACAAAATGTACATTGCAATTAATAGGCTGTGCATGGAAGGTCCTCCAAAGTGAGACACACACCCTTTATCAGCTGTCTCTGTTACGGCTCTCTTTGTATCACATTCGGACACTGGAAATCTGTACAGATGTGGTGCGACTTTTAGGCCCCTTGCAGACGAGCGTGTGCGGATTAGGTCCGGATGCGTTGCGAATGCGTTCAGTGAGAAATGCACCATTTTGCAAACAAAGTCATTCAGTTTTGTCTGCGATCGCGCTCAGTTGTTCAGTTTTTATCGCGCGGGTGCAATGTGATTTAATGCTTTTTTGTACGCGCGTGATAAAAAACTGAATGTATACAAACAACATCTCTTTGCAACCATCCGTGAAAAACGCATCGCATCCGCACTTGCTTGCGTATGCGATGCGATTTTCACGCAACTCCATTCACTTCTATGGGGCCAGCGTTACGTGAAAATCGCAGAATAAGGCCTCATGCCCACGACCGTTGTTTTATTCCGTGTCCGTTGTGCCGTTTTTCATGATTTTCTGCGGACCCATTGACTTTCAATGGGTCCGTTAAAAACTCGGCTAATGCACCGTTTGCCGTCCGTGATCCGTGGTTCCAGTCCGTCAACCAAAAAATATAACCTGTCCTATTATTTTCGTGGAAAACGGTTCGCGGACCCATTCAAGTCAATGGGACCGCTAAAAAACGCGGAGGCGCACAAGATTTGCATGGCAAACTTGACTTAGACTTTTTTTTACTTTCCTTCATGTCTGGTGGTCCTCCAAAAATAAAGGAAGACACACGGAAACAAAAACGGAAACGGATCACGGAACAACAGAACCCCGTTTTGCGGAACGGAACACAACAACGGTCGTGTGCATGAGGCCTATAGAACATGCTGCGATTTTCACTCAACGCACAAGTGACGCGTAAAAAAACCAACGCACATGTACACAGCCCCATTGAAATGAAGGGGTCCGGATTCTGTGCGGGCGCAATGCGTTCTTAACACGCATTGCACCTGGGCGGAATAGTTGCTCGTGGGAAAGGGGCCTTAAGCATGTATTAGACAGGCAGATTGTCTCCCAGATCATCGCTGAATGCTCGTTATCGATGAGCTGGCGGTATAATACTGCAGCTGATTACCCGAAAAACGTTCATTGGGTAATTGGAATCTTTGAACAGGTTTAAAAATCATTTGCCGGCAGCAGATCTTGCTCTCTGTATGGGGATTCAGTATGGGGATGAGTGGCGATCATACTGCGGAGGAGATCGCTGCATGTGTCAGCAGCATTCTTCTCCACTGACGAGCAGGCGATTGCCAGGAAGGAACGCTTCCCTCCCGACAATCGCCTGCATAATCGAATACACAACGACAGCTCAATACAACTTCTTTGTCTTTGAACCTATGGCTAAGGCCTCATGCACACGACCGTTGTTGTGTTCCGTGTCCGTTGTTCTGTTTTCCGTGATTTTCTTTCTGCGGACCCATTGACTTTCAATGGGTCCATTGAAAACTCGGATAATGCACCGTTTGTCATCCGCGTCCGTGATCCGTGTTTCCAGTCCGTCCAAAAAATAGGACCTGTCCTATTTTTTTCACGGACAACGGTTCCCGGACCCATTCAAGTCAATGGGTCTGTGAAAAAACACGGAGGCACACAAGATTGTCATCCGCGTCCGCACGTCCGCGTCCGTTTTTTTCCTATCATTTGCAAGGCAAACTTGACTTAGATTTTTTTTCACTTTCCTTCATGTCTGGTGATCCTCCAAAAATCAAGGTGGACACACGGAAACAAAAACGGATCACGGAACAACGGAACTCCGTTTTGAGGACCGTGAAAAAATACTGTCGTGTGCATGAGGCCTAAAGCTGAGATATGAGATAGAGGTCAGCCAAACAGTTGTTCCCCGGACAGCTATAGCTACAGCTCTGCAGTAATCTCATGTTTCTTTATGGGGGGGGGATAAGTAGCTGCCAGACACCTATGCCGCCACTTATACTTATTTCAAGGAAACTATAGGATCAGACTGATCAAAATCCAACCTTATCTGTCCTTATTTCCCAACACGTAAGATGTCAGATGATGGTCATGGACAATCAAACATTAGGTTGTCAGAAGATTGCAGCAAAAGATAGAGAGGGTTTAAAGTTCAACGAGAAAGCAGGTTGGTGAACGCTTTGTTAAGTTAATTAAGGGGTAAGTACACATATGTATTGTCTCCAATGAGAGCCTTAATCATCTTTGAAGTCAATGGCGAGCATTTGTGTAAGGTGTCGGATCAGCATAAATACACATCATGCAAATGAATGTTGATCACCGGGTTGATGGGATTAAATTGCAAGAGAGGCAGCTCTTCCAGGGAGCGGAGGGGGGGGGGGGGGGCTCCTCTCTTCCAGGGAGCGGGGGGGGGGGGGGGGGGATAGCTCGTCTCTTCCAGGGAGCGGGGGGCTCCTCCTCGCTCAGGCTGTCCGTCACTTTTGCATTTGCATGTTAATTATAGAGGTGCAGTGTCATGACTTTCACGTGGCTCTCCGCAATCAGGCCATACACGTGAGACAACTGTCAGTGGAAGGCTTGTTCAGCTGACAGCAAACGTTCCCGATCCTCCTATACATATGCATGTTCTGCTCGGCCGAGCATGCATGTGTTGTGAATGGGAGAAGGATAGGTCCTTTGCATTGGTCTGTGATGGCTAGCCTCCGGCACTCCAGCTGTGGTAAAACTATGACTCCCAAGATATACACTTGCTTGGCTCTTCTCAAATGAATGGAGCATGCTGGGAGTCGTAGTTTCACCGGAGGTTAGCCATCACTGGTATAGGTCATCAGTATCTGATCGGTGGGACTCCCGGTGATCAGCTGTTTGAGAAGGCAGCGGCACTCACAGCTTAGCGTTTGCCGGTGGTGTCATGTTCGTCGATCACATGGCCCCATTCTAGTAAATGCGAAGCTAAGGGCTAAGCTGCAGTACCAATCACAGCCACATACAGTGTACGGCGCTGTGCTTTGAAGGCTGTGAGGAGGCTGCAGCGCCCACCAGAGCTCCAGTGAGAGCCGCAGCTTACTTAAACAGCTGATCGATGGGGTCCTGGGTGTCAGACCCTCACCGATTAGATACGGATGACCTATCCAAAGGCAGGACTTTTTACACAGTGCATTCATGTGGTCGATAATTAAACCCTGGTAAAAGGCCCTTTAGTCTCTTGAGTGGGGTTTCCAACTTCTATGTGTATCTTAAATAACCCACCCATTCAAGGGAGGCATACTTCCCTGCTACCTGCACTTGGGTCCGGCTCCGTGGGTCCACCTCTGTCTTCACTGTATTTCGGTTCCCCCATGTAAACCTCTGGCACGGACAGGGTCATGTGCGCTGCTGCAGCCAGTAACTGGCCGCAGCAGCGGCATGTGTCCTAAGAGGCACGCGACCAGTGAATCTTTCCCATATTGAAGTTCTGCAAAATCTTCAACAGGATTTAAGTGTCCTTCAACATAGTATGATGGAGGGTCATTGAGCCCGGGCACAACTGCTGCCTCTGCACCCCATATTAGTCTCTGCATGGAGGAACGCATGGAGGATGTTTAGCCATTAACCAGAGTCATCTTCGTAATTAGCATACTGTATTCATTTTCTGTAACCATTAACAGGGAGGCATTTTTTGGACATGCACGATTTAGCCTGATACGAGATATACACATGAACATGAACGCTGAACAGAACGGTCTGAGGTTCCCACGAGATCCGAAGCATCCGTAGCCCCCAGAACGCTCTGCTGCAGATCTATGCATTGAAGCTTTGCTTGTGTGTTTTGCTTATATCGACGAGATCCAAATTAATTTGAGAACATTCTGGTTTGTGGTGATTACTTGGTGTCCCTTGTGAGCGGGAGGCTCCTGACAACTATCTTTCCGAACACCCAAAGTAGAAGCTTAGATCAGCTGTTGGTTTTCAGTCATCGTGTACCTAAAATGTATGTGATTTAAAAGGGTTTCCCGACATTTTAATACTGATGACCTGTCATTAGTATTAGGTAAACAGTATCTGGTGGGGGTCCGACACATGGGACCCCCCCCTTCCCCGCCAATCAGCTGTTGTGTGAGCGTTGCTGCACAGCGCCGTACATTGTATAGTGGCTGTTCTTGGTATCGCAGCTCAGCCCCATTCATTTCGATAGGGCCGAGCTGCACCTAGGCCACGTGGCAGATGAACGTGGCGCTCACAGAAGCGCTGCAGCTGATTGGTGGGGGTCCTGAGTGTCGATCAGATGCTAATGATTTATCTAAAGGATAGATCATCAGTAAGAAAAAAGCGGTGAACTCTTTTAAGGGGGTATAGCTGTGCCCATTTCATGAAGACAGCCCTTGTCTCTAAGTCATATTAGTACATATGGATATCATGGAGGGGTCCACCGCTCTGGCAGTGTTGTTGGAAGCCGGTGATTGCCACAGAAGATCCAATCTATTAAGGGTTGTCTGTCATGAGTACCCCCAAAAAGTGCTCATAGGGGACAAAAATAGACCTTCTAGTCTGTCTGTCTGCCCTGACCTGAAAGATTGGCTCTTTAAGGGAGACCATTTAGTGGGTGCAGTTACACCCACAAAGTTAATGTTTAAAGTGACATTGCACAGATTTGGACACGTCCTAGTTCAAATTAAGCAGCTTAGGTGATGGTCCGCTAAAGTTGGGTCGTCTGGCATGGCTACCCATAACCCTTAAAAGGGTTATCCAACCCCTGTAATGACTACCCCCCCCCCCAATGCCTGGTCCCCTCATATAGGTTATACTTACCCCATGTCGCTCCTGATCACTGCACGGCCACTGTTAGGGAGGCTCGTTCCCGTCGCGGGCAGATGCAGTGGTGCCTGTGTGGGGATCAGGAGCGACGCGGGTGCCGTGGACCTGGGTAAGTATAACCTATATGAGGGGCCTGGGCTTTAGGGGGGGGTCATTATAGGGGTTGGATAACCCATTTGAAGAGGAGTTGTCACCTCTCGTGACAAGGAATAACAATTTTTGAGCATCTAT
Organism: Bufo bufo; assembly: GCF_905171765.1. NCBI lineage: Eukaryota > Metazoa > Chordata > Amphibia > Anura > Bufonidae > Bufo > Bufo bufo. The sequence continues at coordinate 47,636,399 of NC_053391.1, forward strand.
TCTTATGACTCTATGTTGTTCCATTCCTTTATTATTCCTGAATGAATTGCTATGAAGGTTGAGATGGGTGTTACCCGTTGGGGGGGGGTGTGCCTGCACTGGCAGCAGTGATTGGATAGTGTCAGACTGTGCAGTGACGCCCCCCCAACTGGTAACACTCAGCTGGACCTTCATTGCAGGCGGCTGGCAAATCATTCACAACTTCTAGCAGGAATAATAAAGGAACGGCACAACATGGAGTCCTAAGAATAGATGCCCCAGAATTGTTATTGCATGAGGAATGGAAGTAATTACTAAAACAGGAGAGGTGACAGCTCCTATCTAAAGAGAAGACTCATCTCCTAGCCTAGGTGGAACATCCAATCAATCTAGGAGGTGTTACATTTGACACTTTACTAAGTTGCATCTGGAACTTGGACGCTGACCACAAAAATAAACAAAAAGAAGCAAAAAAAAAAAGATTTTTATATATATTTTTTAAATCTGTCCTAATGCTGCCTGTATACACAGATTATATTTATAAATCCGCTCATGGTCTAATGGCTCTTAATGGAGGCCGCAACACTGCACTTAGTCTCCTACAGCCATAAAACTATCACACAGCCGGTGGTAGATATTTGTAGACAGGGGCCTATAAAAATAAGCCTGCGTACAATTAGCTGGTAAATCACACCATCACCCAGCAGCCGCAGTCCTACAAGTGGTTGGAATTTGTGGGCACCCTCTATTTTATTTCCACCCCCCCCCCCCCCCCCCCCCCTACCACTGATATTTACCTTCCATTAAGATCCCAGATGACTTTTTATTTTTATTTTCTCCCTTTTGGAACATTACGTTCATTCCAGGAGGGGAAAACATAGTGTCATTTCTAGACGTCTTCATGGAATTCGAGTAAAAATAGATAATTTTTGGTTATTTTCTGCCCGCATAAAATCAGATCTGTCTTCAAAAACATCTACATTTCCACTTTTAGGATAGCTTTTGAAGACACGCTGACCACTGGGTTTTATTTATGGTAGTCCAGCCTTCCCCCTCCCGAAAGAAGTGACTTAAAGGAGTGTGTGAAGAAGGAAACAGAGGCTTTTGGCTGGCTGCAGTCACTGGAGGAGGAGGGGGAAGGATTTGAAAGGGGTTTGTTCAGAGTTGCTGAGCTTAGATCACATCTGTTCCTGCCGCCTGTGATGGGATTAAATTACTGCACATTCTGAGTGAATGAGGCTCTTCAGTCGGGGAGCCCTCAGTCCCTGCACCTCTGTCCTGCCTTCCTTTCCTTACTCCAGGGCTGTGCATTCATTACCAGAGCTGCTGGGACTATCAGGCAAGGATCATGTGCAGCCACCCACTCTGATTGTGGATTTTCTTTTATTTATTTTTTTACTCTCCATTGATAAAACAGAGAGCATAGACTCATCTGGACCATGCACAGTAGACCTTGCATTCTGCTGGTGCTGAGCCCTTGCTAGGACTTCTTCCAGGGCTATTGACCACTCATATTCACCACATCACTAAAGATCTGTCAGGTTTTCTGTAGGATCTCATCTGACCTGTGGACCCTCTGTCTCCTTCAGGATGCCAGCTGCAGCTGGGGATGGCATCAGTGAGTCTCCCCCAAGGTTTATGCTTGGGGAGAAGCCCCCGGTGCAGATTGAGGACTCCTTCCTGCCAACCTCTGTGAGCAACGTGTCCCGGGATACCCTGCGCAACTTCCATCACACCAAGAGGGTGGGCAACTACCTGATCGGGAGGAAGCTGGGAGAAGGGTCCTTTGCCAAAGTCAGAGAAGGGCTACATGTGGTCACTGGAGAAAGGGTAAGTGAGAGCCTGCAGAGTGCTGACCTGTGCATGGGGAGGGGGGGGGGGGGGGGGGTCTGTTTTTTGTTATTATTATAATATATATTGTATAGTATTGTATCCACAATGCGAAAAATAAACTAATCCACTTTCTGTCTGTCATCAGATCTTTATCTGTCTATCTATCTATCTATCTATCTATCTATCTATCTATCTATCTATCTATACAATGTTGGACTGGTGTTTCTAGGGCCCACCAGAAGAATTTGTTCTCGAAGTTCAAGCCATATATCATCAATAAAGTTTACTTGGTTTTGAAACAAAGAAATAGACCCTAATGGCAAGTGATTATTTGCAAAGGCAGCCAAAAATATCTTTTTTTCTCCTGGACCTTTGGAGCCCATTATGGTATTAAAACCTGGACCCATTGGAGGATCCTCTGGTACTGCAAGCCATATCATCACTCCGACTATCTGTGGTCTTATCTATCTATGTAGTGTCGGACTGGTATTCTTACGGCCCACCAAAGGAATTTATTCTTGAGGTGCAAGTCATATCATCAATAACGTTTTCTAGGTTTTGAAACAAATAAATCAACTGTATTGGCATGTGATTATCTCCAAAATAGCCAGTGGGTTTTTTCTTGTCGATCTCTGGGGACCATTATGTTTATGGTATTAGAACCAAGGCCCCCCCAGAGGATCCTCTCGTACTCCGGTGGATCAGTTCGTCTATCTATCTATCTGTCTGTCTATCTATCTAATCTATCTGTCTGTCTATCTAATCTATCTAGCCCAGGGATCTGCAATTTCCGGCACTCCAGCTGTGGTGAAACTACGACTCCCAGCATGCACACTTGCTTAGCTGTTTTCAGAACTCCCATAGAAGTGAATGGAGCAGAAGTGCCGAAGGTTGCTGACCCCTGATCTAGCCATCTACATGTATGGGAGTGTATATAATATGTATGTACTGTAAATATAATATTGAGCTGCACACTAAATGCATTAAGTACAATATACTTGATATACAGTATGTATGCTGTGTACACATGCATTATATCATGGTGTTTATATGGCAGCTATTACACAGGATGTACATATAGACCTTTTTAGTGAAGTTCTGTATATTCCCTTGCTATCATATCACTAGTTGAAATCCACTCAGTTGTTCAGATTCCTTTGACTTTTTAAATATTTCTTATATTTCTTTTTTTCAGTTTATTAAGCCATTATCTTCACTGCATAGTAGGGCATGCTTATAAATATTACTGCACCAGTCTGTTTCTAAAAAAAACCCTTTTTTTCTGAAGTGTCAGGAAAAAGGGGGATTTACTGTGCAATCTATGTTCCAAAAAAGTTGTGTCGTCGTATTACCCAGTTACTTTGTTAATGTATAGGGCACCCACTACTATAAAATTGCACTATTCAATGGTACACCACTATTAATGGATACCCCAATGTGTGCTACAGATCGGGGTAATAGGGTTATTATACAAATTGAAGAGTGGAAAACCAGAGGCGACATACAGTATAATAAGAGGTGCACAGAGTTCAGAATCTGCATTTGTTGTCCCAGTGACTTGGAATTCTGAGAAATGTCAATCATTGTTCTCAGTACTGGTGTCAATCAAAGTGAAGAAAAGTACAGTGTAGATGACCGGGGTGCACTAGGAGGTAAATTCCTCATTGGGCTTAGGATTTAACCTTTGTTTGGTGTCAGGCTAATATTGGGCGAAGGAGGTGGTGGTGGTGGTGGTGGTGGGGGGGGGGGGGGGGTATACCACTCTGAATTAGATGGCCAGATCATACATGTTAATTAGGTTGCAAGAGTTGTAGTCAATGAATACATGCATTATATGTATATGTATCATCTGCTGTGTATATGTCATTAATATATTCCACACTGTACAGAGAGATGTCCCTGAGCTCTTTCTATCGTATTTCTCCATGTCTTGTATGCTCACTCCAGGGAGAGTTCTATAGGAAGCCAAATTAGCACTACTGATATGTTTCTGGGTTTCAGAAGTCAATCTGGTACATCAAAACCCAAGTAATGGACTGCTCAGCAATCACCCCTATTACCCTGCAGTCTCCTTATCTCGCATGAACTTTAAAGGGAATCCGTCGCCCCCATTTTGGACCATCATCTACAGTAATACATGAGTAGTACTGGGGGTATGGAGTTTAGGTCACTATTTTTTATTTTGCTAATGCCCCCCTGAGTACCCCTCTACTTTGCATCAGTCCCCTGGTTGAACCCCAACAGTTCCATGCCATATCTAGTGAAGATGCCATGAAGGGGATTAGATATAGACAAGATATCATGGATGGATAGATAGATAGTTATGTAGATATCCCAAAAAGAAAAAAAAAGAGGCAGTACTCCAAAGTAGGTGATAAAGCGGGTCCACCGCCCTTTGACCTGCTTTGGAGCGTTGTCTCTTTTTTGGACATCTATAGACCTGTAGCCGATGGTCTTGGAGGGATTGCACCCACTCTTGACCTGATAGCGCTTCTGATTTTCTTTTTTAGTTATGTAGATTGCCATGAATATTCTCCTCCCTTCCCTCTTTTTACAACATCATCTGATACAGGATGCCGGATACCTGTCTGATGTATTTGCATCTTGCTCGGGAATGCTGGCTTTGATCTATAGTCTGCTTTAGGTGGTCTCATTCTGAAAAGAAGTGCCTCCAGCTGTAATAGCATACATATCTCGTGGGACCTTTTACACTGCACACCTGGCTTAATGAAAGATTGTAAAACAATGTCCCAATGCAAATGTGTAATTAAGTAGCTGAGTTAAAAAATCAAGATAAGCCAGTGATCCATCGTATCCTGTATTCGTGGACACCACCTTTAAAGAACCTAACAACTTTTTGATACTTGGTTCCCCTCCTCCATTATATGCGTCCCGCCCGTCATTTACATCCATTACCAGTTTGAGGCTGGAGGTTAGAGTCTATTGTGGCAGGACATCTTCACCTTTGGTGAACTTTTCCCATTGTAAGGAATTGCATTATCAGTCATTCCTAATTTTATTGTATTACCTAAATGGCTCCCATTATGAGAAGATATAGGGCTGAGCAGACATGAGTAATTAATATTCCCTTTGGCTTCCCTTTCTAGCGCTGCAGCCAGTATTCTGTCAGAGAAGTTGTCATGGTGGTCATCATCACATTTAGACAGGTCTTCCGCTCTCTCTAATATAGGTGCCAAAATTTCAACTGTATTTTGCTAATGGCACCAGGGAGCGCATCTATTGGGAATTAGGTTTCCCACAGGTTCCAGAACAGGGGCATTATTATGCCTGGGCTCGAAGTACAAATGGTCCAGGTCCTTTGCTCGATGCCCCTGATCTTCTGTGCCAAGAATCACTTTCCCGTGAGATTACTTATGACAGCCATTTGTTCTCATACATATTCAATACTATCATATATTGAATTTATGGAAACAATTATTCAGAAACAAAGAAAATGCCTCAAACTGTTTTATGCATAAGGCACGATTAAATGGGCCAAGGCTGAACGAAGACGTTTCCCTCCAGTAATGCTTATACATGACCCCAGAAAAAAAGCAGGTAATGCAAACCTTCTCCTCACTATTATTATTACTACGAGAGCGAGAACTGAGTGTTAGCGATACCTGCTATTGCAGCTCATGTTTCTGGCCTCGGGGGAATTTTTGGGATCACAGAGAGGCTGCAGATTCAGGTTCGGAGAGTTTTGTGCAGCTCCTGGTTTTCTTGTGAGTTCTTTCTGTTTCTATGATTTGGATGAACTGAAGAATCCCAAGGAGCACATCAAGGATCTGTACAGATGTAAAGAAGAGTGCTAATTGTAAACAGAAGGGGGCGCCTCTTAATGGGGATCTCCAGGTATAATTATGACTAAACTCTAAGTCACGCTCTAGCATAGTCACTGTGGTCTTGTATGGAGATGCTTCAATGCATAACATGTATTAGTGTTATGCTACTAGAGGAAACTACCCCACGTTTACTAACCTGAGTGCACTGAGACCTTTTAAATTGTGCTAAAATGTGGCACAAGTTGGTGTAAAGTGATGCAATTTGGTACATTTTTGGCAGAATTAGTGCATCTAGCTTTAGAAAAATCTACTTTGCCTAGCTCAACAAGGGGCAGTGCCTTAATGGAGAGTGGACGTGGCCTCACACAGAATGGATGTATCCTAAGATGTGAAAAACATTGTGTGGGAATTCTGGCATAAAATTATTTTGCAAAGTAAGCCAATCAATAGTTTATAAAGCTAGACAAAAAGGTCTAGCCATGAACTACATGTATCATCCAGCACTGTGATACATCTGGTGCAGGCCATCTATAGGATTAGTAAATCTACCCTGGCGGCACATGGAACACTACTGGTCCAAATTTGAGACTTGTAGTGCAATCCGTGCACCACTGTATGACACAATTATGGTGCTCTTGGTTTAAATCAAGCAATGTCATACCATAGGGCTCCGCATTGTCCATGGATTTTAACTTCCGTATGCGTACTACGAGCTATTAAGCACCACTGTCCAACAAGTCCAACCAGGATCAGGCCTCATGCACACAACCGTATTTTGGGTCAACGTCTAATATGCATTTTTTGCAGATCAAACACGAACCCATTAATTTCTATGGGTCCGCAAAAAGACACATCCATATGTCCATGCCAGAAATGATAAAACATGTCCTACTGTTTTCCATTTTGCGGACAAGACTAGCTATTTCTATTAATGAGACTGAGAAAAATGCGGCACACACATGTCCGGTATCCGCAAAAAGGATATAGTCATGTGCATGTAGCTTTAAATATATTGATTCTAACCTTTCTGTTCTGCACGTGATATTTGTGCTATTCTTGATCAACTATCAGATCAGACGAATTATTAATCCATGTTTGTGCAACTTTAGGGCATGGATGATCTGCCCATACATCGATTCCGGTGAGGAACAAGCTGTTTCTGTGCCTTTCATATGGCAGCCTAATGGTAACCCTATTCTGGATGGATTTTTGGATGTTAGTAAGAAAGTGAGCATCCTATGAACTGGCATGGTAGACTTAACATACCCTATCACTAGTTGATGATCCATTGAACACCAAGGAGACCAAGGAAAACATGAAGGGGTTGTCCATTTTTGGAAAAATTCCCTTTAGAGGATGCTCCCAAATTTCCCATCCAAATGAGACTCTTGATCTGACTAAGAGATACACTTAAAAAGCTCAATTTGGACTAGATTTTATCACGTGAAGGTTTTTTCCAGTTGTCCTCATAAACAGGTGTATAAACTTTTAGCCTGGTATCTCTTCATACGCCGAGATCATCCAGTTTTACTGATCCTTTTTGACTATAGGAACCTATAATGTATGTGATTACCCCTCAGAGGTCCCTCTTTTATAAGCTTTTTATCCCTCAGTTTACAAGATGCTTGCCTTTGCTAAGCTCCCTTATGTAAAGCTATATGCTGTGAGCATCCCATGGCCAGGTTCCAACACAAATCTCTCAAGCCCAAATGCCTTTAAATCTTTCAGGCCATGTTATTTGTTGAAGTATAACAGATCCTCTGGCAGGCACACTCACCTTGCCGGTAATCCTGCACCTGGGAAGACTTAAATTTGGTGTATCACTGTGGTCTGCCCATTATTTCCTTAGAAGAAACCCAGGATAATACTTTAATATGGGTCATAAGTTCAAGAACATGTAGGATGAAGAGCAAACCATAATTATCACCCTGTTAATATTTCAAAGGAACGTGGTCAAATGAACATATGGAGCTGGACTGGGTTTGGTCAGCTTTTGCTTCTCTATTCTTGTTTTATACATTTGTCTGTGAATGGAATTTTTCATCCTTTTATGGTTGTCCGTAGATGTACCAATAAATGGCCAACGATAAATAGATGGACTAAATGATCATTTCCATGGGCTAGAAATCTATTCCATTGGTCCGAACATACCGATATTTTCTTTGGTCGTTAGAACTATTACTATTGTATTTATCCACAGCTGCCTGAGAAGCTTCAATTTGGGGCAATGGAAGTAATTGATTATTGGCTTTTTCATGGAAGATTGATTCCCACCAAAGCAAAAATATTTCTGAAAACTGATGGAAAGCCTTTGCTTCTATGGCCAGCATAGACATAGACATGCAATGCTGCTCATGGGAAAGGCCTATATTCTCATAGTAAGACCCTTAGTTAATGTGTATGCTACTCTATGACTTACGGTACAGTCTAAAGTGCAGAGATTTGAACCTCCAGACCTTATCTCAAGCATGACCCAAGGCACTATTTTGTCCAGTAAAATGATGTACCTTATAACTGAAACCTGGCCAAACCCGTTATAGTCTTTGGAGTCTGTTGGAGGGTATCGCTGTACATCATATCACTTTTCTGAGACTTACATCATTTTTGTTGTTCTGTTCCTGAGCAAAAAAATAGAAATGATTAGCAGAAGTGATGCGCCGATGTGAACGAGCACTATGACTCCATGTCTGTAATAAGGACACATTTTTGTCATATGGCTTCAGCACCTGGGTTAAAAGCCTGCAGTTTTGCTGAACTAAATGTAGGTCCCCACAGGGTTCACGGTGATCTAAAGCCTGTATTACACAGGCCAATTGAGCAAGCGATTGTCCTCCCAGCAATCACCTACTAGCTACCGGAAGAGGGTGGGTTCTGGGTTGTAATATAGTCTTCATTGCCTCAAACCCAGCCTATGGACTTTTGCATTTAGTGTGGGAATTTGAATGTCGAAATCTTTCTATGCCCACCTGTAAACTTGGAAGAGTCCTGATCGTGCATACTTCCTCAATTAATTAAGGGTCCAACCATGACAGATTCTCTATAACTTGGTGTCTTTGGATCCCTCTTTACAAGTCATATTAACAACCTATTTATTCAGTATGTCACTCTTTGACCTCATACCTTCCTGCAGTTCCAATACATTTTGTCCTGTCCTACTCATTTCAATGTTCTTTCTATGTCCCAAGCTAACCGAATCTGTGTTGAACGCTCTTTTAAGCACCTTTTATTTTAATGGTTTCTATAAATAGGAGCCTTTCATCGCCGTTCATTGGATGATTAAGAATAGACTCAGACCTGGGAATTTTGCATTTTTCTGCAACGGCGACATCTATTAACTGTTTGTTCTTGGCAGCTCATCTCATACCCATCATCATAGATCTAGAGCATCTCATCCTATCCTGGAAGAATGACATTCAACAAGTTTTGACATCTTTTATATTGTCCTGAGTTCTCAGAACGTACAGTGGAGTACGTCTGCAGTGCAGATAATACAGAGAGAATATTGTCTTTGATTTGTTGCTAAATATAAATGTTCTATCATTCCGTCCATGAGTGGTACCACATTCTTCCTTCTGGTAGAAGAGACTCAAGATTATATTAAGACAACTGAGGTGTTTCAGGGGTTCATATCTCCTAAAGACATTTGACTTTATTGGTGTGGCTAGTTAAATATCATTCACCTGGCTAGAGATGAGCTGCTATTCCAGACAAAGCCCATGGGCAAGATTTCTATTGTTTTCTTGTATTTTTCTAATATTGGATAAGCCCTTTAAATATTATCTTTTACATGCACACCTTGGAGGGATCCAGAAAGCCACATTGGTGGCTTGCAAGAATGATGGTTGTGTGATCACTACTCTTCATTGTATACCCTTCTAGTCCTACCTGGGCATTATGTAACCCAGGTAAGGATTCAGTTTGCTGCCATGACCCTGTATCTAAATACCCTGGTCAAGTCAGAGTGGTTTATTAGCATGCCCTTGGCACCCTTCCATAGGCAAACATTGAATTCCTGGGCTATAATACAAAATCTGTACCTGTTCCCCCTCACCTACGAAGTGGTATTGCTGTTTTCTTATGTGGCGGAGGCATCTTTGGGCCCCCCTAAGTACCAGGTGTGATTGCTTCTTCTGTGCCCCCAATGGCTATTCTCCTACACATAACATTCAAGTCATGTTCCCTGCCCTACCAGATTGTTAGTGTGCATTCACACGACCGTATGTATTTTGCGATGCACAGAATGTGGATCTGCAAAGAATACAGATGGCGTCCGTGATGCCTCTGCTTTTTTTTTTTGCTGATCCATTGTAACAGTGCCTAATCCTGTCTGCAAAACGGACGATAAAAGGATGTTTTATCTTTTTTGAAGGACGGCTTTCCGCATTTTTTGCGGACTTATTGAAAAGTAATGGGTCTGCATCCAATCCGCAAAAAAATAAATAAAAATGATCAGACCAAATATACGATCATGTAGATCGGGCCTTAGTTTGAGTTGGTTTTCTATATTTCTAGCACTTACGAAATTTCCACCCACCATGTTATACATCTGCCTGAGGGACCCATAGTTGTGATGCTGTGAAGGAAAAGTGGCTGCTTGGCTGAGTATCGGCGCTGTGTCTACCTCTGTGTTTTCTTTTATCCCGTAGCAAGATAGACGAGGCAAGACGTCACTCAAAGGTCTTGCAAAAACATATTTCTTGCCTGTATGTTTAGACGTCTACATGTGTGCAAGACTGTCCTTGATGAGCAGCCAAAATATTCTCCCTGGATCACTCTGGTTATGTTAAATAGTTAGCATTTTTTAGCAAAATAAAGAAATAACCTCTATAAACAAACTAATGGCCAAAACCTGCTCTGTGTGCGAGGTACGCATTGTGAGATCCCAATAGCATTCACAGATATGTTGTATAGTAGGAGCATGACAAAGGCAAAGGGACGCTTCCATCAAAAAGGGGTAATTTTTTTAAACTAATCGTTCTTCTGTAGCAGTGAGCACAAAGAGATAAAATTCCTATATAGCTAGGTAATCCACTGTCAGTTTACTCCTGCTGTGAGAGGAGAGAGGAGGTAATAGCAGGTGTAGAATCGGAGTAACAATGACAGCTTTATTGCTTTCTTGATAGGCCTAAATGAAGATGTCCACAAAAGATTGATCAATGTAATATCTGATGCTCTAATTGAGTCACTACAGGGGGGCTCTCTCTGGCCTCAGTGGTGGTCTGATTGAGAGAGTTAAGACGGTCCGGCTTCCTAAAAGTCCAAACAAAGGAGGAAGTTAAAGAGCCAGGACAGGAAGTAGAATCCATGGAGTGGCTTCAATACATTATATCCAGAAAACCATCCACCTGTTTTATCTATATATTAAAAATACATATTATTTTCACATGAATATATGAATATGTGCTAAAAAATTACTGAAAAGGTTCCTTTAAACTACTTATTTTACCAAATGTGTTCAATGTTATTCTGCACATTGTGGAACATAATTGTGGGGTGTGATATTATTTGTGAGAAAGTGTCCTGTGAAAGTTAGTGACATGTTGAAGGTTTGAGGTCTTATGTGCCCCCAGCTTTTGACAAGCTTATAGTTTGTTGGCTCCATCTTCTGTAAACACTGTGGCCCAGATCTACAAAAGAGCCTGCACCAAAAATCTGTCTAAAAAGTAGCAATTGGTGCCGTTTGGCCCGGCTAAGGTTTCTACACCTTTTTCTGACATGCTTCACAAGTAGTGGGGCTTAGCAAAAGGGGGCAGCTCTTCATAGTAATGGGGCCCACCTAAGAGGTACCATTTTGCACCAAAATTCTAGCATAAAAATCTGTAAATTATAGCCTATGTTGGTATTGAATGCATGCAGTGGATGGGCCTAGCATTATGTAACAGATCATCTCCAAGATGTTCAGCTAACACTTGGCTTGAGGTCCCGTTAGCTGATGTGTACACCTGGAAATCTGTAATCTGGTTATGTAACACGAGGCAGGTAACCCGCACAGGAAAGACTTATACATAAGCCTCTTGATGAATGGCTTCCTCATCGTTTTGTTCATGATTAACTTCGTCATCCTCCACAGTCTGGCTATAGCTCATGTTTAATCTGGCTGGGCATGTACACATCTCCAGCGACCCCTTGGCAGATTCTTATTTTCCTCCCATGACACTGAAGAAACATGCTTTGACCACAAACACATGCATTGATACACATATGTAAGACTTCAAAATGTCAAAATAGAGATTTATAGAATTGTCTTTGTTGCTCATAGCAGCCAATGGCAACGGAGCTTTAATTTCCTGCAGTGCTCTTGAAAAATGAACGCTGCACTGTGATTGGTTTCTGTGGACAACCAAGGTAGTTTATCTTAGTCTAACTTTCTGGTTTGAAGTTCTATGTGTAGGTCCCTTTAGACAGGACAATTTTGCAGGTGATTGTTGGGAAGGAAGCATATTGCTGTTTATGTATGTTCTTCTAACCTACAGTTGTAAGGGCCTTTTACGTTGCCAGATAATGGGCCCAATTATTGAAAACGAACGTTCACACGAACACTCGTTTCGAATATTGGGGCTGTTTAACTGCCTTTAATCAACGTTTGCTCGTTTCTCTGATGAACGTTTGTGCAAGTATGAAAGTGCCCGCTGGTCAGCAAGACATTTTCCTGTGTAAACAGTGAATATGCTGCTAACATAATGTATGGGAGACAAAAAATTGTTCAAAATCAGAGCCGTTGCGCTCCAAGGGGCTGGCCCCGTGTGATGAGATACCCCTCTCCCTCTTGATTGACACGGCCAGACATCTGTCCGGAGCCTGTATATCTCACAACTGCTCTGTTGCTTCGGGCATTGGTGCAAGTGCAGAGGATCTGCTCTTAGTACCTGACCACCACAGATACTGACTGCGCATGTGTACCGAGACGTCAGTGGCGTAAATGTAGTCAGTATCTGTGCTGCTCCGGTAGCAGCAGATCCTCTGTGCTTATGCCGCTGCATGGAGCAACAACATAGGCCCGATATTAATAGATTTTTTTAAAATATAGATAGCGTCGTAGAAAATGAAGTATCACCGAAAAATTATTTAAAAATGTTTAACGTAAAAACTTGATTTAAATAATAGGCCATTTTCTGATGACACATTCCCTGTAACTTCTCTCATCTGTGTTGGTTCAGACCTTGAAAGAGATGTTGGAGATTGTCTTCAACAGTGTCTAAGATATAAAATCAGGACTGTGTTGAAGCAAGAACTATTTGTTCAGTACATGGTCCCTTATAAATAGTACACAAAGAAGCTGTACGTGCATGACGTTTGGTTGCTCATTCTTATTAGAGGTCTTCATTTATGTGTTCAAGTCTACGAAGACAAGACGCCCACTCACTTTGCTCTCTGCGCTATTTTCTACTTAATGAGTGTTTATAATGCAGATTATTCAAAATTGGACCTTTTTATAATGGATTTCTAAAAATAACCAAGTTATTATACGAGATTAATACACGGCTAAGAATGCATTCTTAATAACAAAAGCTGATTTATTCTGGAACCTCTTCCAAATCCACTTTGTGTTTGTTTCAATCAGAATAAAAAGAATGCCGCATGGCAATTTCTAGACCTTGCAGACATCGAAATGGCATTACTGAGCCTTTTATGTACCAGACACATACAGGATTACTGGAAGCTCGAAAGTGACCAAATCCTGCCTCAGGGGAGGTTGTCGTCAGGTCAAGACTCAAGGCTTGTCTGTGTATATGCACTTGATCTAATAATCGAATTAAAATTAGTATTCCGTGAATTCTTGTGACTAGTCATATGGTTTTTCCTCTGTGCGTAGGCAGCTCCCTTTAAGAGATCAGAATAAGAGGACCTTGTATCCATAGGCCTTGGACACAAAATTAGACCAGTATAAAATATGGTACATGAAATGTTGGCCATATTTAGTCATTTCTCCTCTAAATACCCATAGTTACATCAGTTTACTTTAAGAAAGGAAACAAGAGTCCGACTGGGATTCCTTGGCCCTCCACAGGACATCATTATGAAGGACAACCCTCCATCTAGGTTCATATCCACTATTATTTATATATATATATATATATATATATATATATATATAGTTATCTTTGTTGTTATCATTGTACACACAGCGCATATCATTAGTAAGCTCTAACAGGTTATTTGTGAATTATCCTTTGAGACAGAGACCCCAGTGACAAGTTATTGGCCCCAAGGCACATCCAAATGGGGTTGTCTTCTGCTGGACCTTTGGGCCTCATTACTATGTAGGAGCCTGGGCCTATGTAAGCATCCTCTGGTATGTTAAAGGCAAGTCCAAACTTGCTGGATTTCCATTTTTTACAACATCACTTATCACCACCAAGGACAGTGCACAGGTAAGAAGGACTTGACCTATCATAAGGCCTTCGTTCATCTGTCAACAGTTCATGTTGCATCTATAGGCAAGAAATCATAACAAGGCTTCAAGTCTTGACAAGTCTTAAGTTCACAGCAAGGATTTTCTCCCTTTCCTGTCACATGTTTCTTATATTATTAGACTGTCTCTTAAAGAGAATCTGTCACTAGAAAATTCACTGTTACACCAGACACAATGTCTTGTAGGACTAGCTCAGCTGAATGTAATGATAACTTTCACTCAGCGATTCGTTGCTTCATTCTGGATTTAATCCATATGCTAATAAGCAGTTAAGTGCACCGAGGGTGGGCCCAAGTCACTGTGCACCCTTGCTCCTCATGCTACCTCAGCCAACCCCTCCCTCTTCTTCCGAATTGACAGAGCTAGGCAACATGGCTATGCACTTAGCCGGTCATTTGCATGAAAACTGCACTAAAAGCTCAAATGTGTGACCAGATCTCCAGTCCTGCACATCTTCTGTTTCTGCATACTGTGACACAGTGAGGGGTTGTGTCTGGCAAGGCAGGTATTTTTCTCCCAGCATGTGTGGCTGGGCTGGTTTCCAGTCAGGTGAGGTCAAATACCGGACCTGGAGTTTAAGTACCGGTCCGGGTTTTGGCAGCACCTGGCTGTCCTTAAATAGGCAGCTGGGCTCAGCAGAGAGGTCTCTGTTTTGGGATCTGAGGCTTGGTGCCGTGCTGAAGGGCTGAGAGCCGCACGCTGGGGAAACAGGCCCCCTAAAGACTGCTGTGGACTACTGGAGGAAGAACTGCCAGCAGTTGTGTTATATGAACTTTCCATTGTGTGTGAATTAACACCAAGACTGCAAAGTTACGTGCTGTTTTGTGCAATTGCCTCAAGAGTGAATAGGCACTGATGTTTTGAGTTAAGAACTTGTATTTTGCCTCTGTACTGCGCCCGCTTACCCTATCTACCAGAGCGAAACCCCACAATACATATAGTTTAATTAGCATCTGTGTGGGGGTTTTTCCACTATTTTTTTTTTCAATATTACCTGCTATCATTCCATCTCACTTGAAGGATGTTTGAGATCTTTAAAAATGATATATTAAGTTACTGATTTTCAGTTTGGACTCTGATATCAAAATCCACCCTGAGTAAAGTTTACATAATTTTTCTATTAGAATCCCTCCCTGCTATTTTAATCTGAAAAATACATTTCAATGTGTGAGGAAACCAGACTATTCCAAATTGCTAACAGAGGGAAATAACTCGGTAAACCCTTGGCGGTTTGTTTTTCTTTCGGATTGAATTTCCCTCGTAGCTGAAACCCTCTCATTATTAGGGGCTATCAGGTTGCTGTTTTCCGTTCTGTACAAAAGACAGATTTTTCATGGACTGTATCTGACTGCATGGGAATGTATGGAAATCCTCCAAAAATGAAATGTAATATTACACATGGGCAAGATATATTTTTATGAGGAAAGTATTTATTAAAAAATTTAGTTTTACCCAAAAATGGCAGAATAAAATGTACATAGGATTATTTATTTCGGATGCCAAGGTCAGAAGAATGTATGTTGGCTAGATGCTAGATGACAGTGTACCTTGGATGGTAACACAAGATGGTCTCTTAAATTGACCAATCATGTAAATATTACTTGGGAAGTCATGCCGATTTCGAATTGATCTATGTTCACTTACCGAATGGTCCATCAAGGAAACTTGTTTGATTTGGATTACAACCTGTCCCATTACCTACCGGCTTCTTCTCTACTTCTTTAAAGGTGGCCATACACGTTAGACAGAAGTAAGTTGATGGTTGAACAAATGTTCGTCTGGTGAAAGATTGCAGGCATACACAATTTTGTCCATATTGGCCATTACAGTTGGTAAACTGGCCATACTTGTTAAATGATACTGGACAAAGAATGAGCTATCCTTCTGACAACGTTCATTCAAAAGATCTTTTAGCCATGAATGATCTTTCTTTGAACCAAAGATCTTCTTTCTGGCTATCAGACAAAAATGTAAAATGTGGCCAACGTCCTTTGAGATGATGATGCTTTGTCATTGGTCGCGTAAAGTGATCGTTTGTTTATTTTGTTTGAAATTGGCAATTTTGATCGACTTTAGTGTATTGCTCGTTGGAGTGATCTGGACATGCAAATATAGGTCATGGATTTCCTCTTGTTCTAAACATTTTTCATCATGTATTCCAAAATGGCATGTCTTAATGGTTTGTGAAAGCTGGAAGATCCATCGATCCTAAGAACCTGCCTGTCTGGATCCTGATCAAGTGCCCAGGTTTTAATGAAGATGTTGCCATGCATAAACACTCAATTACCTATGAATGGAGAAGTTGGATCTCCACAGGGCATTAATGTGTCCAGAGAAATACCCTTAGGCTCCTAAATCCCAAATAAAACATTTGAAGATTTAATTATTTTTTTCATTCATAGGTTATATCGGTCGCCCTTACTACTTAAAAAAATGGAGTTGAAATCTATGGATGAATGTCCTAGGTGTGGAAAGGAACAGGCAGGTTTATTCCATTTAGTATGTAGATGCCCGAAGTTGTTTCCGATATTGGTCTGGGATAATGGAAGTTGTTAAAAAAAAACTATGGGAGTACAAATAGATGGAGACCCAGTGACCTGTATATTAGGTGGTATAGTACATTTGGGGGTGTCAAAAATTGAAAAACAGGCAAGACTATTATTTCAGGCAAGACTTTTGATTGTGAAAAAGTGGACTAAAAAAAGACCCACCATTGATGATAAAGTGGACTAGATCTGTGGATAATATGATAAAGATGGAAAGGATAATATACTATAATAGAGGATGGAAGGTTTTTAAAACTTTGGGAGCGATGGTTGAATAAGATCGTGGTTTAGGAAAAGGATTTTGTGTATGTGTTTTTTTTTTTTTTTTTCTTTCCCTCTCATCTCTCTAGGGGAGTTGGGGGTGACGGGGAAAAGGAGTTGTAAAAATGTGATTTAGGCTTTGTTCACATCACCATTCAGCCTTTCCGTTTAGGAGCAGGAGAACGGAAAGGACGGAGAAGGCGCATACTGTAACTGAGCCAAACAGAGCCCTTAGGACCCCATAGACTATAATGGGGTCCGGTATGTTTCCGCTCAGAAGATGATTTTGAAGTGGAGACAAAAGTCCTACATGCACAACTTTTGTCTCCGCTCCAAAGTCATCTTCTGAGCAGAAACATAATAACATTATGGTCTATGGGGTCCTTAGGCTCTGTTTGGCTCAGTTATGTGCCTTCTCCGTCCTTTCCGTTCTTCTGCTCCTAAACAGAGCAGGAGAACGAAAGGCTGAACGGTGATTTGAACAAAGCCATAGCCTTCTTATGAGATCAATAAAGATATTTTTAACAAAAAAAAAATTAAACATTTTAAGATGGACCGCACCTGCCGTGCCATTTATAATACTGGTGTCCTTTAATGTGGCCAACGAGTTTTTGGGACCCTAGGCAACTGGACAAGGCCATCCCCTATAGTTCCTGTATATGGTGTCATTTATTTTTCAATGCACCACTATCACACTAACAACAGCCTGTTCTATTGTACTAAAAATTTTCAAAGACACAGTCTGATCTCAACCCCCAGAGCTAAAATGTTGTAATACTTTTGGCTATGTCAACTACCAGTGCAGGTGTGTCTGTGAGGTTCATATACTTTTTTGCACCATGTGGTATAGCTATTGTTATGACGTCATAGCTGGGTCTGGCACAGTGTACATGTGGCAGACAGTGATCCTCTTGGTATTAATATGCTTTAAGTCTTGTCTGTTGTGTTGTTAGCTAGGTAATTTGGTAATGCACCTAAGTATGCAGTGATTCAGAAGTCTGCACCATTCTCGAATACCTTGCCAGGTTTGCCTTTCAGGAGCATGGGGCAGCTTGGTGACAACCATTGTGGCAGAAGACTTATTGGCCATCACCTAGTAATCCAGAGAAGATAGGATGGAGGAATTTCTGCACAGAATATGTGACAAACGATGGTAATGGAAAATGTAGTTAAGCCTACACTTTTATCGTCCATAATCAGGCCTCATACATGGAGCCACAGACACGTTTTTTTGTGACCATATCTTGCCTTTGTCTGTGAAGGTTCTCATTTATCCAGGTCATGGTATATCTGTAAATAATAAATCAAGGCAACTGGACTTACTGTAGATTTCTTGAAAACGTTTCACTCGTTCTTCCAACGAGTTGAGTTTTCTCAATTCTGAGTGACTGTACAAGAATTCTCTGGGATTAAATATGTAACTGAATCAACATCTGGTAATTATACCCAGCATGGGGTCAGAGGTCATTATACCCAGCATGTGGGTCAAATGTGTTGATTCCATTATCCTAATTGGAGAATTCTTGTACAGTCACTCAGAATTGAGAAAGCTCGTTGGAAGAATGAGTGAAACGTTTTCAAGAAATCTACAGTAAGTCCAGTTGCCTTGATTTATTATTTAAAGATATATCTTGCCTTCGTAAAGCACTGGCTCTAAAGGTGTATCTAGATAATGGTACATGATAATTCTAAGAGAAAACTCCTCTCTATAAAATTGGAGACATACCAAGGTACGCTGTGGGCCTGTAGACTATCTGGTTGCTGTATTACATCTCCATACAACTCTGAACATGTGCAATGTTGGAAGCCTCACAGGTATCTATGTCCAATGTTGGAAGCCTCACAGATATCTATGATCCAATGTTGGAAGCCTCATAGGTATCTATGATCCAATGTTGGAAGCCTCACAGATATCTATAATCCAATGTTGGAAGCCTCACAGGTATCTATGATCCAATGTTGGAAGCCTCACAGATATCTATGATCCAATGTTGGAAGCCTCACAGGTATCTATGTCCAATATTGGAAGCCTTACAGATATCTATGATCCAATGTTGGAAGCCTCACAGATATCTATGATCCAATGGTCGCCGTGTAATTTCCTTGGAATGCACTTTCTCTATCCTGAGGGAAACAACTTTCTATATAAATATTATTACAAGAGTTGAAAACTTCGCAACGTGTGACCGTACAGTTCCAGGTTGGTACGGCTACATTCTGCTGATCATTGCAGGACAATAGAAGGAACGCAGCGCTGCCTGCTCCCTGCAGAGTGTCTCACTGTAGGAACCTTGCATCTAAGCTTT
The DNA here is from genome assembly GCF_905171765.1 of Bufo bufo. Taxonomy (NCBI): domain Eukaryota; kingdom Metazoa; phylum Chordata; class Amphibia; order Anura; family Bufonidae; genus Bufo; species Bufo bufo. The sequence goes on from NC_053391.1 coordinate 47,655,522, forward strand.
TTCAGCAGAAGTTTTCAGGAGGGTAATGTTTCACACCACACCAGACAATGCATTTGTGACAGCCTTAGATTTATGTGTTCTCCTCACCTCATAGACAGTGTTTTATTGGAGCTGGCTGCTACACGGTTACACGTCTTGCAGTGAAAATGCTGTCGGATCAGTTTTTTCTGCACCTGGTGATTTTAAGGTTCAGTATTATTTAAGTCAGTGGGTTCCTGAGGAATTTATTTTTATGTGTTTTTGTATAATTATACTTAGATTACGTTATCCTTTTTAGAAAGATATTATGGGGGGGGGGGGAGTTATCAAGACAGGTCTTGATATCCCTTGCACCTAAATTAGGCATGTCCTCCAGCAGTCTGTGCGCCTGATCTGAAATCTCTGAGCTGCTGTTCAGTCTTAATTTAAGCCTGAAAACTGGTGTAAAAGAAGCTAATTGTGTCGGGACCCCTAGCCCTGCCCCCTCCCTCCTTCTTGAAAAGTGGGGAGGGCGACGTAAAAAAGCCACTTGCAACTAAATATAGTTGTGTTGGCGTTAAAACAAAAGGTGCAAACATAGGGTTTGCAACTTTTTTCTGACCTGATTTACCTAGAATTGCTGGGTCAAAGGGAATAGGTTGACAGAACCCACCAATTTTGGCAGAATTGGCCAATCTTCTACTTTGATTAGGGGCCTTCCAACTCTCAACCTCTGACAGATGTTGGCCAATTTCTACATGCTTGTATTTGTGGTGTCTGTAAGGAGCTTATTTTCCTATCAACATTAAATACACAGGTCCATGAACTGTATTTGGTATTGCAGCCCTATTTCAGACACAGTGCGAGTAGAGCGCAATGCATTTTCCTTTGCGAGCATGTGTTTGGATGAAATATGTAAGCCCTCTATTAGCTGTATGTTTCTTGATTATTTTGTGACCTTTCTGAGTGCTGACCTTAACTGTCATTCGATTTATGAAGAAAAAATTGCTTTTTGTGAACTCTGAAACACTGGCAGCTATGTGGAAAAGTAATGGTTTAAGACAGCTAACCTACTTCTCACCTCCTCACCTGCTCCTCAGACATGATTGAATCTAGCAGGGTGGAAGTTACGTCTGAGCAGGAGAGCTGCACATCTTATCTTGGAGGACAGAAGTAGAATATCACTAATGACACAGTGAACCACAAAGCTTCTCTATTCACATCTCTTCATACATTTACTGGATATGCGGAGCATTGACGACATCCCCAATTTTTTTTAATCAGGTCACAGTGGTAGTTATTTTTTCCTTTTCATGGCTTCCTTGAATATCAGTTTGATGATAATATGCTTTTTGTATGATATATATATATATATATATATATACTCACTTATATAGCGCTGACATATTCCGCAGCGCTTTACAGACATTAGCACCAAGCTGTCCCCTTTGGGGCTCACAAGCTAAGGTTCCTATCAGTATGTCTTTGGAGTGTGGGACGAAGTTGAAGTACCCAGGGGGAAACCAGTGCAAACACGGGGAGAACATACAAACTCTGCTTTTTATATATATATATATATATATTATTATTTTTATTTTTTTTCAGAGATCTTATGCAACACTCAATCTCTGTCAAACCTTTAACCTTATGTGATACAGATCTTAACATTGATTTTGACACTGACCTTGTTTGAACCTGGTATCCAAAATATAGGCCTACAGCCATTTGAAAACCTGTTTAACAGCATAAATTGTGTGCAGTGTACATGTTAGCTCACTTCATCTATCTATCATGCCATAACAGAGTTCCTGTAGATTGCTCTCTACTTTCAGGAGCAGATGTGCCAGTATATTTCCTATTGTGACTTAAAGTTTGAAATATCAATCAGTTTATTAGGTCTTAAAACATTTTTTTTTTTTATAAGACTACTTTTGTGTATATGAACAGCAATTCATAGAAATTGCATGTAAACATTGCATTACTCATTGTGAACTAATCCTGAGTTATAGCCGGCATTATACTCCAGAGCTGTATTCACAATTCTGTAGGCTACTCTACTAGAAATCCTTTCTAGCTCCATAACTTATACACACTGATGATTTGCATTCTAAGAAGTGTTATTGTTACAGTGAATGCATTAAAGAAGTTGTTAGGTGTGTATTTCAACAAGCTTGTTGATTGTTTCCAATAACAAAAAGCAGAATTGTGAAGGCAGCTCTGGACTATTATACATGGTGTGACTGTATTTTAATGTATGGACAACATGAAAAGGCTTTGCATAGATTGTTTCTTCATGTAAATTGCAACATGATGTTCAAGGGTGGACATCTGCTTTAAAGTAACAGTTCTCTACAGCCCCGGAATCCATCACTTAAAGGGGTCATCTCATGATAAATATTCTACATCTTTCGAACAAGCAACAGGATCTGAACACTTTTGCTATTGCCTGCAGTTAAAAAATTATCATAACTATTGAGTTTTTCTATAAAATGTATCTGCTTTTTATTTTCTTATTCTCCACCCATCTCAGTAATATCACTGAGGTGGTCACACATGCTCAGTTCCATCCTTTAGCTGCCACCAGCCCTATTTACTGTTAGAAACTGGGCCTGTTACTGGGAAAGAGTTGGAACAGAATGGATGCACACTCTAAGCAGTGATAGGGAGAAAGCTTCAGCAGGAAGGACATGTCTCCTGAGGAAATTAATATAGCAGAGCATTCGGTTGAGTCGACATGTATGGGATGGGTTGGGTGAGGAAGATGATGGCTAAATGATGGCTGAACGAGCTGTCTTGTGTGGCTGGCCCAGCCTTAGCACTTTTGTACCCTCAGTTTTACTTATAAAGTGGGTGAATGTGTTTGAGGTTGGGGCAAGAACATTTTCAGCAGTACATTTTATTTGTTAGTAGGGGCTGAGGTTACAGCTAAATGTTTTGTTTGTTGGTTTTCACATGTTTTACCCTCATTTTGCACTTGCGTTTCCTGAACATTTGCTTCGAGGGTCGTTGAGAAGTTAAAAGCAAATACTGATAAATTATTTAAAATCTATTCAGACTGAAGTAATAACTCAGCGGGATTCATATATTTTGACCGGCTCAGTTCATTTAACACAAACACTAAATTATTAATAAAACCCACATGAAGCTATAAAGGATATGGAGAACTTGCTGACTTATATGAGCCCTGTGTAGTTTGCCATCCCTGCGTCCACTATGAGATAATATTATGGACAGCTGCTGGCTGCTTAATTAAAACAATCGGTAGTTTATGTATCGTTGGTGGTCTCTAATGCCTTGAAGTAGGGGGCAGATCATGGGGGAAGGAGTGTAACCTCATTATCTTTTGTCTATAAGGAGACACAAATAATTTTGTCAAATATCACAGTCGAGTGAAAGATCAATGTGCTTGTGCACAGTAAAGAATGTGAAATAATATTATTGGAATAATAAGGGTTTTAATTAAATTATGGACGCTATCTGCAGCAGTATTTTTTTTATTTCTTTTTTTACTATTTTTATTAGAACTTACTGAGAAGTCATTTCTCTAGAAGAACACTCTACAAGAGTGACCACCCAGCAGTGAATGAGCTTTCTAGAAATGTAGAGGGTTTTCTGCTTTCAATTTTATTTTATATTTTAATTAGAAGGAACCCCGGGCAAGTGTTTAGTTTCACTGCAGCACCACCACAGGGAAAATTAAGCATTATGCAGCGTCCATTCAGATCAATAGGTTGGTTGTGTAAGACAGGACAGGTCCTCCAGAGTGAGAGATGCTCTTCGTAACAACTATCCTTTCTGGTCAAGAAATGTGGATCCTGAACAGAGTATGCCCCTCTATTAATTCTTAATGGGGTATATAAAGATGGGTTTTCTAACCTGTGCTATGTATGTAGCTTAGACCTCAGGCACACAGTAAAATTGTATGAAAGGGACCTCTACGGTGCCATATGGAGACCCTACAGTCCCAAAGCCATTGCGTGCTTTCACATAGTGTCTATGTACAGTACCATAATGTCTCACAAAAGCAATATTTCTAGGGGAATATGCAATGGAACATGCCACCATTTTTTCCTCGAAGTCTGGACTATACCAGACTTCGATGGAGCAATCTCCCTATACTTCAGGTTGTCCATCTGCAATGCCAAATTTCTTTTGAACTTGCAGCCATAGATCCAATGCTTTCTTCAGTGTAGCTAATATAACATCCCATTGTGTGGGAAATGTTGCAGCCCTATGTGACCCTAGCACTAGCCTGCCCAAGACGATGAAATTAAATGCAAGGCAGGACATTACCTGGTCATTGCTTACTCTAATTTGATAAAGCTTATCAAATTATTTAGCAAATGTTGAAAGAGAATGTTGAATGTCCTCTATGTTTTCGGCGCAGTAAGCCATGACCAACTGAGAACAACGAAAGTTTCTTTTCCCTGCTGTCTTCCTTTCTCTTTCTTTCCTCCTCTCTCTTTGTCTTGTCATTACCCCAAGATAGATAGGCCGGAAAATATTTTTACTTGCAGGCTTCATGCTTGCGTCCCTGAGCATTTCAGTCCTTTTTAAGTGCTCCAGTAAAAAAGTCAAAAGAAGCAAGTTGCCTTGTAATTGCTTCATAGAAAAAAAAGGTTGGGTAGGAAAGTTATGTAACATCTCTGGCTCTTGAGGGATTTATACCTGTAGATGAAATACAAGCTCAGAATGATCTATTAAAACAACTGGAAATTTTTGTAGCTCTGTCTTCAATGGCATCCACAACGGTTGGTTTTAAGAGGATAAAAATGTAATACATGTAATGGTACATGACCAAGCCCTTTTCTTCTTGAGAGTCTCTGAGAACAACCATGATTGAATGGAGAGTTGGTACTCAGTGCTTGTTTGCCCTACAGTGATTGTGCA